>NC_072820.1:43393881-43700756 GCF_027744805.1 Dunckerocampus dactyliophorus
TTTGTGACATACTGTATATATATATATATACACACACACACACACACACATAATGTATGTATGCGTGTGTGAGTATATATATATATATATATATATATATATATATATATATATATATATATATATATATATATATATATGACATTGTTACTGACATTTTAATCTTTGAAAGCATCCATCTTACTTGATATCTATTCTTATGAGGGGAAAAAAATGTCTCTTTATGGTCATTTTGTTACCTGAATTTATTCTTAACCATTCTGTTGGATGAGCATCCCCCGTATAACCAGGGCAGGGTGCTGCTGTGGCAGGCCATGTGTGGAATGTCTGAGTCTGAGGCATATCTAATGTTCTCCACTGTGATTTTTAGGGGCTAGAGCTCCCTTTTTCTTGTTCTTGGTGGTCCCGGGGCCGTAAGCTCACTACAGTTACCAAATAAGGGCATTGGGAAAGGAATGCTGCTTTCGGCGAGTGAGCATCTTTCCTTCTATTCGTTGTGAAAATACTCCAGCTTTTAAAGGGGCTATTGCTTCAGATCGCACCCTGCTATCTACTGGGTGAAAAAAAGCAGATGATGTCATAACTCCCTGGACCTTTAATCTACGAGCTGATACAGATGTTCAAAGCACTGACGTGGGAACCAAGCCACTCCTCTTGACCTGTCTGAGTAAAAACAACCATATTTGACGGGCTAATTATAGTGGCAGTATATAAGCTGTAGGAAACAACACAATACAACGGTTATAAACGGGTATAAAAATTTGTTGCCGCTCACTTACCTTCCTTCATGTTACAGTCCAGTAGACGTTTAATACGACCAAACTCATCGCTCATTTGAAGCAGCGTTAAAAGGCAATCTCCCACAGGAGCCATTAGCCATTAGCTATAACAGAATAGATGAGCAGCCCCTGTCGGTGTAGAGTAAAGTGTGTGTAGATAAAATGTGTTGTGTTGTAGATAAAATGTAGATAAAATTAAACCCTACGTGCATTTTCTGTCATACCTACTGTTGCTGATTATTGTTCTGTGTTTCAGTAATATCACTTGATCAGGGTTTTCCAACATTCCAAAAGTATGTATGATTCACGCTGATAACGGCTTGATATCGGTATCGGACGATATTCAAGGCTGCAATATCAGAATCGGGGGGGGGTATTGGGACACCCCTATTTGCAACAACCAAGAAAATCTTTCCCATCTGTTTTCAGCAAAATAAACATAACATGAGTGTGGGCGAAAGGACACACACTCTAATAAAATAGTCTGGCTGGTTGTCATAAGTTTGTGAACAATATTGAGTTCATATTTCAACAGCAAACGTCTATGCCACTGCTGCACGCTCTCAGCATGCATGTGCATGGGGATCGGCCAAAGACAGTGACCCAAAATACAGTATATGTGTGAATGAAATTCACATTTAATAACATTCCAATGGACATTGTTGTCAGCGATGAGAGTTATTTTCAGACATTTGTGTAATGGTTCAGCACAGGTTAAGCCTAGGTTACAGTTTGTAGTTGAGGAACATTGTGGAACGTAGTTGTGGTGACCATGAAAAGTAAGATCACCGCGCACCCTCTCTGCCCAGTAAAATTCAGGCTGGTATCGCCGATACTGATACTTTGTGCAAATACACCTAATGTGTCTGGTACATTTTAAAATGTAGTGTACAGTATTTGAAATCATAGCATAAAGAATACAAGACATCAGGGTAATTGACTGATTTTAAACCCTGATGTATATCGAAGTGATTAAGAATATAATCAAGCTAATACACGGCAAAAAAAAAGACCAAATCATATATCTGAAGTATCAATAGTATCGATATTTCAGTATCAATCCGCACATCACAATATACGGTTTTCGTGTACGGGACTTACTCTATGCGCATGGAGGACATACGAAATATCTAAATGTGCGTTGGCCACACTAGTTATATATGTGGGGTGTACATGTAGCGCATGACGCAGATATGGAGTACGCAAGCGCAACATCAGAAAATTAACAATTTGCCTAATTCTGACACCAGCACAACATGCAAAAGACATAAGTTGCCCGTATGGACAAGGCACAAAGACGTACGAAGTGCGTAAGTTTGTCTTGCAACATGAAAAAAAACTTAAGCGGCCACAGAGTTTGTTTGACATGACAAAAAACTTCTACGCCCAGTCTACGGCTCAAAAGCCGGCACATTACACATGCGTTTCTTGCATTTTTTTGCATGCCAAACGGCCGTAGAATGCCGTACGACCGGCTGTAACCTAGGCTTAAGTTAGGTTAGGTTCTCCTGTTGAGGGACACTGACCTAGGCCATCTTTGTGGAGAGCAATAATTCTATTTCTCACATCCTCAGAGAGAGTTCCTTGCCATAAGATGCCGTGCTAAACATTGAGAGGCCAATATGAGAGAATTGTACACAAAACACCGAATTTAACAGCTCAACTCAAATTTGTATGGTCCTGCCAAGCAGGTAAAAACAGGATGAATAGGACAGGTGCCTGCCTGTCCGAATGACATGTACAGGGCACCATGAGCGGTGTGATCGCTTGTGTTTAGACAATAATGCCTATTTTCAGCAGACAGTAAATGTATACCACTATAGCATACACTACCAGCATACTGATGTAGTATTTATAAAAATTCACATCAACAGCTCAAATGACTCGCTTTTTGGTACCTCCTTGGCATAGCAGAGCCAACTGATGAAAAGCAATAAACTAGGTAATAATGTGATCAGAGAAGCAATAAGACAAAGAGTGGATGGGTGTGGTATAACAAAATCACATCTGACCCCACTGGAGGCTAGAGCCATTTGGTAAACAACGATGAGCTCAATGACATCTAGACCATTAAATACGTCGTTGTAGGCGCTCTGAGATTGTGGAGAGTTCCTATCTTTGGAGTCCAGAACACTGAGCAGTCATTTCCCTGACCCAGTTTTCCTGCCATGTGGAGTAGATGAAAAGACCAGAGGACAATGAGTCTGCTAGTTTTGGAATCACTGCGACAATGAGAGGAAAAGACAATTGCACAACAGCCTGGGTGTCACTGGAAACACAGTGGAAACAACGCACGCACTACTGCAAGCACACATTTTCACTCTGATAATCACTGGACACAAGAGACTCACCAAATATTAGAGGTGTAACAGTACGGCATCCTCACGATTTGAAATGCACCTCAATGTTAAGGTCACAGTTTTCATTGTTAGTTTACTAAGGATACAAAATACAAACCATAAAACTACTTATCCAATAAATAACAAATGACTATGATATACCACATCATAATTTACAAAGTTATATATATTTATGGATTTATAAAGGCAAAAAAAATATTATACCTATTTTTAAAGACAAATGTTGGTTCTATTATTAGTTAGTAGGGCTGGGCGATATGAACTCAAATCAATATCACGATAAATTGGGCAGTTTTACCTTGATAGCGATAAATGGACAATAAATCCCCGACCGCTATACATCTTTGCCATCTGAAAATAATTGCAGGAAACGCAAATCAATGTGTTTTGGGTGGTTCCGACAGTTTTCATACTCACTCTGCATTTCGTGTTCTTTTGCTCAACATTATCTTTGTGGAACCCAAAATAAATCTCCCTGGGACTGTGGTCCACACATATGAATGTATGGGACATACCCTGGCATACTACATCCTGTACACACAAGTAATAAGATACATATACAGCCACATAACATGACTGGCATCACGTTTCATGCAATTACATTACTAATGGCCACTTATAACACTGCACAAAAAGAGCGGCGTTGACATCAACCCAACCTACCACAACTATGTCAGTTAATATTTTCCAATAATAACATTCCATTGTCATAGATATGTGTGCCATGTTGGCTTTAGAAACTGGATAGATACCAATCATCAAAATGATCATTTACACAAAGAAAAGAGAATTTCACATGTTCTTGTAGCCATGCGACATCAAATAAAGCATGGAATCCTTAAAAACTGCTACCAACAGCAAACTAATCATGGTTTCCTAAAGAGACACTTTTATAAAGTTTTTATTTTCTTGTTCTTTCTTTGTGAATTGGCAATTTTGCATGATTGGCCATGATGTGCATGTTTATTTGTTTTTTTAAAGGCTTTAAAAATCCATATATTTAAAGTAAAGTATTTGTGTTATTAGTTTTTAGTATCATTCCGAGCGGCGTTACGATGCATAAAAACAGGAAAAAGTATTTTTAGGGTGTGAGTGGGAAAGCACTACAGTACGTCACAGAGAGCAGTCATCTTTCCCGCAGCGCTACAGTATCCAACTGGTAACATAGCTAGTTAGCTACGTCAGCGAGTGCAGCTTGTACGGCTGAGATGTCATCGCGTATCAACACAAGTTGCCGATGTGAACCAAGAAAATTTTTTAGAAAGACTTGTAGATTTTTATACAGCCAGCCAAATTGTTACTCCTGACTTATTTCAGGAGCAAAATGCCAATGAAAGGGTAGAAAAAAAAGTAGTCGCACGTGTGCTCCCTTTTTATTTTTTCTATTCGCACAGTCTATTTCTTGGCGCATATGCGAGTGAAATGCTGGCACTGTACAGTCGCTTCTTCATTTGAACCACCAGCCGTTCCCTCATCGTCCGTTTCCCTTCTTGTTCAGGCTGGATGGGTGGAGTCACGTGACTACACACGCTGTACCTCGCTACACACATCCTGACTTGTGCTCATCAAAGCCTGGGCTGCACCCTTGTGGAGGTATTCTACACGCTGTAACACCTCACCTTTCACAGCAGTGGTAGTGGACACCCACCCAGGCTTGTGAAGGTGTCCCGCATGTCTGGATCCCCAGTAGGGATGGAAAGGTACGGCATTCGGTTTGTACCTCAGTACAGTAAAGGAACAAAATGCAAAAGCTAAAAGTAGGGGTGTCACGGTCCGATATTGATATCTGTCTGATATCAGCCCAAATAAACAATATCAGATTATTATATCAGCCTGCATGTAAAATCTCCGATATTGGCACTACGATACAAGCAGTCCCTCCCAGACTACAAGACAGCACTTCTATCCAGCATGCATCAAAATAATGTTGACAATGTTATTGTTTATCGGTAATAATTTCTGGGACAATTATCGTCCAGCAAAATTTGTTATGGTGACAGGCATAATTATAGCATAATTCAGCCTTTACTGTGTTTCATTTTTAATGCGTACCGCGTGGGAATTCGGTACTCCTCTGTACCAATATGATTAAATATGATTTAATATTGCCTGGTCCCTTTGCCTCATTGTCAAGTGCGACTAATAGAAATTCACAGCCTGAAAAACTCAAGACCTCTTGAATTATGACTTGACAATTATTTAGCTGGGTCCCTTTGTAAGAGAGTAGGTAGGCCCGGATATTTTTATAAACCACGTGCAATGTTTCCCCAAACTATTTGCTACCAGTGTTTATACTCAACCCTGACTGGCCAGTATGGGATAGGTGATCCATGTCAGGTCCGCTATTCCCACACTACCACCACAAACATGAGCAACATGTCTAACTGGATGAGCTAGAGATGAGTGTTTTAGTACTTACTGATTCGTCCAGGGCAAAGCGCAGACAGCCATGTTCGTACAACACAAAGAATCGCCGTTGCCATTTCTGTCGGGACATAAAAATTTGAATACGTTATTTTTATTTCATTAGAAGAAAATTTTGAAGGTACCCTGGACACCCGCCGCTCCCCCTTGAAGCTCAAATAATTGTTCAGATGTTGTGCTGACTGCAGTCATTCAAGGAAACACATGAACACAAAGACTCCTTTAAGTTTTTCTGCCGGTGAGTGTCTGCAGTGTTTTAGCATTTTTAACGTTTACTATTAATAGTGGTTCACTTTTTTCACACTTCAATTAAGAATGTTGTAGGGTGAGACGTGTCTTGCATTTGCAATGCAATGCATTAAACACCTCATTAAAGTATGAACTACTACCACACCTATTGACTGTTGTTCATCTGTTTTAACACATGTACGACCAATCATAATATTACTTTAAAATGGCCTGTAGAGGCAAGTTTTATGATGGCATAAAATATTTCCAGTTTAATGGTTTCCTACAAGAAACATTGCTTCAAAAGCCATACAAGTCGGAGGTCAACCAAAGACCTGAAACAAATTGTTGTTGCTCATAAAGTTTTGGTTTTACACAGGATCGAAGATGGTGGCTGATGTGCATTCACTTACCCGCGATCGCTGCATAGGATTGTCAAAATCAGTTCCCTCAGGGGCCAAGCACAACCAACCACCATAAATGGGCTTAGCCTGTAAAATAGAGGGAGAGAGACAGAGAAAAAGCCATTTAGGTAATCATTAAAACTTGGTAAGTGTGCAAGATGAGAGGGATGGGAGATGGCACAAATATGAGAAGCCTTTTTGCTTCTGCCCTAGCGGTGCATTTTGAAAACACACAAATCAGTTTCCAGCCTTATAAGTATAATCACCTCTGCTTAATGAAACGGCTCATTTTCTGGTTTCACCATGGCAATGATGAACAGTGTGATGAACTTGTACTGAGGAACTGGCAGCATACTCAAAACAACCAAAACATAATCTATATGCTCATGACTCCACTTCTGGACTCATTTGACCACAAACGTCCTGAGTCTAACAGCTGGCTCGCTAAAAGATGATCAGTCTCAATTCATCTTTAACACAGATCATTTTATGATTTGAGTGTAGCAAATAGTTTTTTTTCCTTTTTTGTAAACTCACCCTATCCCTATAACATCTCTCGTGAGAATGTAAAAGGGTCTGATCGGTGGTCTAATACTGGTCTTTTTTCTGCTGTGTGTTACCACATGTCTACTATACAGCTATATAGTTCTTGCTTGAACTTGTATGCCTGTGACAGTGTCAAATTAAGTTAAAAGGAAGTTTGAAAGAACTGAAGCCATTGACAGGCCAAATCCAGTTTCAAATAGTGGGTACAAAACACAGCGTTTCCACTGCATGTAATTTATCAAGGCGGTGCACCACTACAAAATAAAAGTTGCCACACCTTAAAAATGTGGTTGTTTTTTGTTTTTTTTAACTTGAAAACAATTTTAAGTAATATATTGTATGAATGGCTCTATATGCAGTATACAGGTAGATGCATATATAGCTTATTGTTTACAGACATTTGACCACAATTAGTTTGAGAACAATTTAAAATATCATAAAAATATTTCACTGCGCTTTATTTTGCGATGTGGCTATTATGTTCATGGGATACATCAGTCATCATTTTTAAAGTGTCACTTAACAGTCTTGTTATCATTATAATACTTATGGCTTGTCTTCAAAACACTAGTGTGTCGAAGTCGTTCAACAGAAACACATAGTGTGTACAGCTTTAGATAGTGACACTATCACGGAGGTCTCCAACAGGTAGCTCGTATGCTAGCAGTAGCTCACCAGATGATGTTGAGTAGTTCACCAAAGAATATTTGCTTCACGTCTTAGTATTTTTATAAGGGTTGCATTCAAACATGACACCTGTATTTAATGACAAATAAGCACAGTGAGTGGAGATGTGCTTTGTTAAAGTAGACTTAATAGAGTACCGAAATAGTGATTTCATAGTGCTGCAAGTTGGATACACCTGTGCTATCATAACCTAGAAGAGATTTCCATAACAAAAATATTTAAATTCTTATTTTATTAATTGTGTTTTTTTGAACTAAATATATTATTGAACAATTCATTTCCCATGTACTGGTATTACTCAAAAACAAATTAAATGTAGGTTTGTGTCAAATAGCACAAAATGTCCCAGTACTATTGGACTAAATAGGTCAGGTAACAAAAGAATGCTCGACATTTTTAGACTCTCAGTTTAAGTACTCTGAGTAACTTTGCCATTAAATTAACAGTTTAGCAATGTTCTCTGTTCATGTTCTGCTGGTTGTTGAAAAAAGGTAAAGAAGTTAATAAATAAATAAGTCATTTTTAAAAAAATGCTATTTGTCTGTGTAGGCTCTCAGTCGTACAGGAGTTGTCCATCGAGGAAAAGGCTTCTTGAGACGTCATCTGTACTTCTGTGAAGAATGTGTCGGACGTTTCGCTCCTCATCCGAAGAGCTTCGTCAGCGAACTAATAAGTGCTGGTAGCCTAGGCCTTAAATAAAAAAAACAGATGGTTTGAAAGAGGAGTAAAGGAAGCTATTTTTGTCAAACAACAGAACCCATCATTGAATCGGAATGGTGGTTTGAGGTTTAATTTGGACCCTGTGTTCAGCAGGTTACTGAGACCAAAACCCACAGCTCTTAGTCTTGCAAATGAGGTGAAGGCAGGGCCGAGCCAGAACAATAGATGCTAACAAGCCAGTATCAGAGTCGTTCATACCCTATTCAGGGAGCGACACTTCCCTTTTATCGGAGGTGTTAATAACAGGATAGGATTATACCACTACTCCGCCCAGGCTTAGTGTAACGAACCAATAGGAGGAGGGTGTTGGCACACCAATTCCGCCCACTCTTACTGTATTTAAGGCCTAGGCTACCAGCACTTATTAGTTCGCTGACGAAGCTCTTCGGATGAGGAGCGAAACGTCCGACACATTCTTCACAGAAGTACAGATGACGTCTCAAGAAGCCTTTTCCTCGAAAAATGCTATTTGTCATAAAAAAAAAGAACATTTGCAGACGCAGCGGTGGCATGACGCAGCGGCGGCTTTCCCATGCAGCCCACCACCATAGCTTCAAAAAATCCTAAGGGAAACCTGTCTGTATGGTAAAAAAAATATATTTCTAGACTGCAAAATAGGCTATACTAAGTCTAACTTCCAAGACATTGTGAGAAAGCTATACTTTGTTGGGGGTAAATTCCCCCTTTGGCCTCACCACTGACGTTTAGAAAAGCAGTGTCTGCTTAATGTCTTTCATCAGTTAGGCTGAGCTGGGTTCACGCATCAGCCAAGCCATAGCTTGTCATTTGATGACATGCTACAGATCTGGGACATCCCAAAAATTCCAAATCAGTCTGTTCTACAGGATGTCATACAAGATCAAGGTGGTGGCTAGTGGTGACTATTAGTGAAGGTCTTTAGAGTCTGTAACATGTTTGCAATGGAAGTCAGACATAAAATAGGGAGGCATCCGGACTGGATGCCTGAGCCACCTCAAATGGCTCCTCTCAATGTGAAGAAGCAGCAGCTCTACTCTGAGCCTCTTCCGGATGACTGAGCTCCTCACCCTATCTCCTAGGGCGAGTCAAACCACCCTATGGAGGAAACTCATTTCAGCCATTTGTAGCCGCAATCTCATTCGTTCGGTCACGACCCAAAGATCATGACAATAGGTGACGGTGGGAACATAGATCGACCGAGAACTTTGCCTTCTGGCTAAGCTCTCTCTTCACCACGATGGTCCGCCTATCAACCTCATGCGCCAACCTTCCCTCACTTGTGAACAAGACCCCGGGATACTTGAACTCCTCCACCTGGGGCAGGACCTCATTCCTGACCTGGAGGGTGCAATCCACCCTTTTCCAACTGAGAACCATGGCCTCGAATTTGGAGGTGCCGAGTCTCATCCCAGAAGCTTCACACTCAGATGCAAACCGCCCCAGTAAACGCTGAAGGTCACAGCCCGATGAGGCCATCAGTACCACATCGTCTGCAAATAGCAGAGACGAGACCTTAAGGCCCCCGAACTGGACTCACTCAAGGCCAAACAGTGACAAAGGGCAGCCTTGGCGGCGGCCAACGTTCACCGGAAACAGGCTCAATTTACTGCCGGCAATGCGAACCAGGCTCCTGCTCCGGTTGTGCAAGGACCAAATGGCACGTAGCAGTGCGCCACCAATCCCGTACTCCTGGAGCACCCCCCACAGGCCACCGTGAGGGACACGGTCTAATGACTTTTCCAAGTCCACGAAGCACATGTAGACGGGTTGGGCAAACTCCCATGTAGGGCCTCATAAAACCCATTTTATTTTTTCTCCAAATTCCATTTTAATTTTTTTTTATTCCGCACAACTACTAGCATAACTACTAGTGATAGTAAATAAAATGTCTGCTATTTAAATGCAAAAATCTTTCTAATATTTATGTAATACATTATTGGCCAATTTTGCCCAGTATTTCAGAAACGGATGTAGCTTGGCAAACTTTTATAATGGGAGCCTCTACACAAAATCCTCAAGCTGCTCTCATTTTGAACAATCTTTTGAAGGCCGGAGGTATGTTGTGTGTGTTGAGAATGTCTGTTGACGGTTAAGACAAGCTGGGAGCAAGAATAAACGTGCCTCTCATCCTTATAGCACTCAGAACTTGCACGACCTCAGCAAGCATCGTAAAAAGCTCGTTTACAATAACAAGTAGTAAAACACACACTCTAAAACACACTCATACAGCCTGGTACATACAGAGTCTCACACACACACACAGCCACACTAGCATTCCCTGCTAAACTACGCTAACACCGACTAACTTCCATTCAGGCTCCGTAAGAGAGGAGTTCCGAAGTTTTTTCAGCAACTTTTGCCAGTGGTTTTCTCGGGAGTGGGTGGGCAGGCTAGTGTTTGTGATTAGAGTCCACCACGATTGAGTAGTCCGCCAAGGAAACACTTCCCCACATAACCGTTCCTTCTCCTCACAATGACAGTATTTCATTCGCACTATGTCAATTTCCACGAGATTCCACGTTTAACAGTAGATTCCGTTTTTATTGGCCAACTCTGTGATTTTCCGGAAATCACAGTGCCCTATTTAAAGTTGGTAAAATATACGGCATTTAGACACAAAGTAGGACTAATTCATCTTGACAGTATTAAGAGATTTTCCATTTATGTACAGGTATGTGTGTTAAGTATGAGGTGAAATACTGCAGTCGAAGTCAGCTAACATCAAGAAGTATCAGTTGTAGAAATGAGAGACGCATTGCTTCTGATGACTGCTCTGTATGTCAAATATTGCCAAGGATTTTTTTGTGCAAAGAAACATGCATTTCACACATGCCAAAAGTGTTTTGTATTTTTGATTGGGAGAGTGTAGACGTGCTCGCCGACTCACGCTGTCTCACGCTTTATGACGCACTCTTCCCAGTCTGTGTTTGTGGTTGAGATGGTATAACAAATTTGTTGTGTTGCCACATAATATGCAAACTTTGCATATTATAGTCTCTTGCTCCACTTCTGCTCTATCGAAAACCAAACCACTTCCATATTACAGAGCTACCTCCCGTTTGGCAGCAATTTCTTCATCTTTAGTCACTCCTCCGCCAACAGCCATGCTAATTTCCTCTCTTTTGTTGTTTCTGTTCTGGACCGCTGTTCTGAGTCGCAGGAAAAACACATCACCAACTATACTCTTTCCATTTAAAATGATCATTCATACCGGTGTAAACCATTATCATTGGAAGAATTTTTACCGGTATACAAAACTTATCGCCCAACCCTAACCCTGCAAATCACTCGAGTCTGTCCGTCATGCCTCTCCAGGGCTCCAGACTAACTTTTGTTTACTACGACCACAGTGTCCCCTAACTTAAATTTTAGAAGCGCAAGTAGAACATTGAGGGGCGCACACCAAAATATACTTGCAAAGTAAATATTCACATTTCCTCTCATTTTCACTGCATTACTAATTAATGGCAGTTGTCTTCTCTAACCACCCCGTTTCTGTCCCTAGCTTCTGGAAAGCCTGTCATGTTATGACTGTACATTTATTACTCCTTCAATACTTACCGTGGACCAGAAACCACCAGCCTGTCATCACAAGTAACAGCTTAATCATTATCATTAATGATAATCATCATCAAACATATTTTGATTTAAAACACGGCGTGGAGAACTTTCAGAAGCAATGACAAATAAAAAGACGTTTTAAAATATGTTTTGTAAATAACTACATCGAATAACATGTAAACGCATATCTATTTGGAAATAAGGGCTGATATTTTATTGGAAAATAATATAATGTTAAAAGGCCGTCGTTTTTGCGTTTTTATGTTTTGTTTCATTATGTTTCGCCAAGGGTTCCCAGTGGTCACTGAACACACCATACTTGTGTTCGAGACAAAGAGTTACGTATATATTTGTCCGATGCTGCCACAAATGGACTCATTTTTCCCATTCATCGTTTCCAAATTTTGCTGACGTTATGATGTCTGTGTTGAGCGCTAGTGTTGGTATTTCTCCGGTGTCAAGTTAATTTGTGCTAGCGCACTGCCTGTCACCCTGGAAAACAAACTCCAGGTTCGTACCGATAGTGAGTCTGTATTGATTTTGTGCTATTAATTTGATGTTCTTGGACGCTACTTTTCTGAGACTTTTGTTCGGTGCAGTCAGACAGAAAGTAACGTGCAGCACTTTTATTGTGAAGGCTGGACGTACGTTGTTGGTAGTCATCTTTTTTCCCATTAAGCTTTCACAACTTCAGTGGTCAACTTAAAAAGACCCTCTGTTACATTGTGCTTGTGTTATACACAACATAATGAATAAATAGCATTACCTTACATACATTTTAACTCCAATACTGCCCTCTTTTCACACATAAGCCAATCAGAGTGGCCATTCACCTCCCGCATTCACACACATCTGCCAGTCTTCTTCTCTGGTGTTCGTCTCCTTTCTTATTTAGGAGTTCATGTCGATTGGCCAACTAGCTCATTTGCGCATTATTGTAAACTACTGCGCTGAAGTGTGGAGCAAGAGTTCGTCCGCAATACAAAATATGCAATAATAATAAAATAAAATCGGTAAATGAACTGGTCGCACATGTGCAAGTAGATAAAAAAAATTGACTTTCAACTTGGCATGGGCTTGTATGAGATTCTGATGGCATGATAACCTTGGGCATAAATATGGCTCTAAAATGTGTCATTTTGAAATGTCTATATTGAAAAGGGAAAAAAGTAAAGTCATTTTTAAACCATATAATATAAGCCGATGACAGTAAAATAAATTTAAAAAAATAACCAAACTCTTTATAAATAAATAATTACACAAAATGCAGTTCTCAATGCAGTCTACTGTGGCTAATATTGCAACTAAAGTCACAACACAATAAATGTTTTATGAATCATAAAAAAAAAAACAAAGCAAAATGCACATCAAGGGGCTCAAGAAGGTCACAACATAAAAAATTGAGGAAAACTAATAATGTTTTGTTATTGTTTCACATTGGCAGGTCGCACTGGTCCACAAACTTCCGTTTCCGGGTCATGTGATTGTCGTTAGCGACTGAGATTGGTGGTTGCTGCTTGTTGTTCAGTGGACAATAAACGGTTTATACAACTTATCCTCCGCTCCTGCATTTGGTGACCCTTGACGTGAGTAATATGTCAACCGACAAGGGCGACAACGCCGCGGCCGTACCGGTGGGGCTCAATGCTAACGAGGAAGCTAACGCCTTCCTGTAACACATCAAAGCCCAGTTCCAACTGCGAGGAACAACACAAGACATGACAAAGTATTTCCACGTAGCACTTCCACTTTCTCTCATATCGTAGAAACGGTATGACGCAAAATTTTCGTGGTTTTGAAAACATAACCTTTTTCCTAACGTGGTATACCTTGAAACCAGTAACCGGTCCATGTCTACTCATAATGTCTCAAATTTTAGTCGCAAAATGCAACCGTTTAGTCGCAGTCTGGAGCCCTGCCTTCGAAGTGACGGCACCCTCTCTGGTACCCCTTTCAGGAGATTGACCTATTTATGTATGTTTGTATGTATTTACTTATTTAATGGGCAAATGGCCCATAATGTCACTGGCATTCTATAAAACTACTGTTGAACCTCGGTTTTCAGACGCCCCAGGTTGACAAAAAATTTTGCCAAAAGTTCTTGTACACTATCTTGGTTATTACATAGGACAAAACTTGTATTTTACTCTTTGACAGTACATATTGAATCTTGTGGCATTAATAAAGACGTGGAAGGACTACTCCCAGCATTGTTTGTTTATTCTGCCATATTGGATCACATGCCCAATACCAAATCTCACGATACTTAGTTTCCACTATACTACGGCATCCTGTAAGCCTCATTCAGTTGGCAACTCAACTGAGAATGGTACACAGACTAGTCTGTTTGCCCGCGTACTATTCCACGGACTCGGCTGCCCAAGCAAAGAATCTCACACGTTGGTGACTCAGTCTTGTTGTGTTATTAAAAGGTGCTGTCTGTCATGGTTACGTACTGTAATCGGGGTGCTAGAGTGTACGGTACTATATCCCGCCCTGCTCAGCCGTGACTGCTAAATGTTGATAGCTTCTCTGAAAAGGCATGTATGTGTATGACCCACATTCAGGCTTGTGCCTTTTGAATGAGCCGTGAGTGACAGCATGCACTTTTTGCATGTAAAACTATAATTGCTCTATACTGAAACTGTTTTGTGTTAACATTTTTGGGTTTCTGGAAAGGATTAATTGACATTTACTTTTGGAAAAGGTTTCGTGTGATTCGGTTTTAGACAGATCCTTTGGAAAGGATTAATAACAAAAACGAGGTCCCACTGTATTTACATAGCTGAAGCAGCTATCGTCATCCTGCCTACACACCTCTTTGTGGAAAAGCTGGCCTGATCAGGGTTTCACAGATCCAACCGTGGGATGCAGAACTAAATTGAACTGTACCGCTTGGTGGTAACATTGCTTGAATGAGATGGGAGGGGCTCCAGACACTGCTGTGACACAGAAAAAGGTAAATTGTGTAAAAAAAAAAAAAAAAAAATGGATGAATGGAAGTAGGATTTTAAAACATGTTCAAACGACATCCATCCATTTTCTATACCGCTTCTCCTCTTTAGGGTCGCGGGGGCATGCTGGAGACACTAGTACTAAATTTGGTTACTTTGGCAATTATAGAATGTGGCCATGCATTACACAGTATGTTAAACTAGAGACATGCTAAAGCTATGCAAGGACCTTCCTCTCTTACACACTTTCATGTCTTAGCTTGTTTGCACTCAATAAACCAATGTGTGATTTTAGGTTGCATCCGGGTATTCTAAAATCATAGGCATGACTCAGAACACCGTAGAAATGCTGACAACACCTCGTCATGCTTTCAGTGGGACTTCATAAATCAGTAATTTACTACGTTTATATTTTACCTTATAACTTACAAAATGACATGCCATTTCTCAGGGGCACGCGTTTACAATTTCATATCTGCACTCGATTGTGTGTGGAGGACCGATCGCACTGATTAAATGACACTTCTTAATTTTTACTCTCTGTGCTATTTTGGAGTGTTTCTATTGCTATGAAAGTTAATGAAATGTGACTGGAGGACTAACTGCAGTACAGTCAGGTACGCTGTGTGCATGCATGCGTGCGTGTGTTTGTGTCTATGATAGCCAAACCCCTGCGCTACCAAAGATGTAAACCTAGGAGAAACACACATTTGGTCCATATTACAACTATCAACTGTGTATCTTATAACCTGACAAGCTAAACAGCTGCCTCAGGAAACTGTGCTCCCATTTCCCAAACCCACAGTTGGTTTCCCTTCACATGACTTCAGCTCCCACTCATTTAGTCCCATCCTACCCATCCCTCCCACAAACATGTCACCTTTAGCCAGCCGGCATTCTCAATCATGGATGGGCCGGCCTTCCATCTTCTCATCCTGACAATGTGATCCCACATTCCCAGCCCAAACAGACACAGGACTTCCAAGTAAGAAAAAAAAGATCAAAAGTTTAAGATCATCACCTTTCTGTCAGACATTCACACTGCCATGACCTCCTGATGGCAAAGGCTTTCTGCCTTTAAATCTCAACTAGTCTGTTATCTAAAGAAAAAGAATATTACATTAGCTAGGGAAGCTGTGCTACAACGTACTCAACAGCATTATTTGGTTCCATTTGACATTGGTACGGAAACAAGAGCTCAGGACATTCAGAGATTCACCTTTCCCATTAAAAATAAGTTTGTTCGTTGATCATTATTATCTCCATGATTCATCAAAGACATTTAGCCAAATACACATCTACAGTACAACTGTGTGCAAATTATCCTATCATATGTAAAGAGATTTGTGCTAACAATAACATGTTCGCTATATTTAGCGAGAAGGGGTGTGCATTAAAAGTGAAAGTAAGGAAGTGTTTCTTGTTGGAAGTATCTGCCACACGCACCTCCTATTGTACATGAGTACCGCCGTGCAATGGCGGTTTAATGCCGGTCTAAAAGCTGCATAGACCCCTCCACAATACAACCTAACCCTTGCAGCGACAGAACCAACAAGGCAGAGCTTGGACAAACTCCTCCGTCGCATGGCAAAGACTTGCCTTCCTGGTGAAACCAAGAGAGCCTGGCTCGCTGAACACGCATGGGTGTCCAAAGTGTGGCCCAGGGGCCCATCTGTGGAACTTGACTCATTGAACAAATAAAATAAGCAAAAACCCAGCAAAAGTGGAAAAATGCAGCAAAAAAGCATAATGGAACTGGAAAAATGTTCATACTAATAACTAATAAAAACACAAAGATTTGTCAACGAATTGCCCGTAATGCCAATTTCAAGGAAATATTGCATTACAGTATTATGATATATTATTTATTATTATTATTATTATTATTATTATATGTTATAACAGTGGTTAATTTAGTGTAAACAATAATATTGTTTAGCGTCAATTTGTGGGACAATAATCATTTAAATCATTTCAAAATGCACCTGCACTGTTTTGTGTGTTAAATAAAAAGTTTGTTTTTCCAGCCATATTTTTTTTCCTTGTACTTTTCTTAAAATGAATGTTAAAATGTTGTCTCATCTCGTTCTCAGGGACCCAATCCAGTGGATCGTCTTGCCTTGTGAGTTGGGTGCCTCGTGACACCCCTATTCATTTGTATAAAAAAAAAAGAGGTCCCTTGTCAACTGTCCTATGAAGAACGTCAGACAGACCATTGGAAGTTCCTTTAAGCAGAACAAAACAATGGGGAGTCTAATGTTAATGATAATTTTTTACAAAAACAGTACGGTTTCTATAAAACAGAAGCACATGGTGAACATGCCGTGAATCCTGATAGCAATTCTGAGCATGAAAATCACTATTCGCAGGTACATTTACTTTTACTTTTAAAAGGTAAACAAGCATGTACCCTCACTAGGGCAGCAGAGGATGTTGACGTTGCTTTTTGGCACTTAAACCTTCTACAAGGGCCCATCCTGCATGGCCTCATCATCTGGGATCAATTAGAGGACACACCAAAGACTAAACTAATGATCAGAGAGTGAATGAGTGGCTCAAAAACAAGCCTTGACTGCTCTGGCTGCCACAACTAAAATATTTGCCCGTTCACTTATTTTCGGCCTTTAAAACTACTTTATCTTCCAACATATAATTTTGCAGCGTATGCTGATCACTAGTGCTGCATGCCCTTGGAACCACACTGAAAAGCAAACACACAAATAAAAACAAGTGATCACAGAGCCCAGAATAGTCAAGAAAATGCAACCACTTGCACTAAACTGTATATGGCACATTAAACAGAAAAGAACAAACTTGTATATAGTTGAGTTATCAAATCGGGTGTGATTGACAGTACAGATAAACAAAACGGCTTTAGCTTCATGCATGTCAGTTTTAGCAATGGGAAGCAGCACATTCACCATAAATGTTAATACCCAACTAAGGCGTTAATGACAATGTTTCTTTTAACATACCTGTGTTAAATCCTGATCCGTCAGCAGATGCAACTCTCTGGGTTTGAAGCAGTTTTGACATTTGCTTTTGTTGAAAAAGTTGGCCTGGAATTTCCTACAGGAATTTTCTTTAGCGGTAGACATGATCTTTCACCTCGTTGACTCTCTGTGGGATGTTCTCTGGGTGACTTTAAGCAGCAGTGGAATCGTAATCCTGCTGTTTACTTTGTCTCTCTTCCTACTCCAACTTTGAAAAAAAGCCCGAGCTCCTCTGCATTTTTCAACAAAAAAAACACCAGCTTGTGTCCGGATTGTTCCTACTTAAAGTCTCCTCTGTCGGTTTAATTGTATCCAAGCCCCCTTTCCCATGAAATAATTAGCTGCCATTAAGCCACCCTGCCCATCACTCAAGTAACGACTGCTTCCCAGTGTATGGCCACACCACCACAAAGCGGGGCGAGAGGTGGCTAATATCCTGTTAGCTCGACAGTGGGTCTCCAAATCAATAACGTGATGGCGTAAAAGCGCAAAAACAATGTTAGCACCCTGTTGTCGCTACCAAACTTGCAGGTGATTATGTCCAGCAGGCGACGACTAACTCCCGCGTGAAGAAGTGAAATAAAAACGCATGGAGTTCAGACAGCGGGCTGTTATCCCAGTCGCAGCAGTCGCTCCATGCTAGGCTAACAGTTAGCCAGTCAGCCAGCTAGCTCGCACATATGCTAATAGGCTAAAGAAATCCTCTTCTGGCTGGCGTCTTCAACTTGGCTTTAAAAAAAGACGACGGTCCTAAACACCAAGGTACTTCAGTGCCTTTTTTTTTATCTCCAAAAGATAAATAATCTGCATGAAGAAAGAGCACTGCCCGGCCAGTCACTGGTCGTAATATAATTGTTTAAGATTTGCTTCCATAACTAGCTTGGTTAGCAGCGATAGGTTTATTTTCTTCTTTCCCAACCCAGCGAGAGGGTGAGGAGCAACCTGGTTGAAGAGCCCGGAATGCTAGGAAATCTCGCGAGAACTGCTCAACGTCGCCATCCAGAGACGCAACATGTTACTGTATAGTCATAATGAGAGGAATGTTACATAATAATAATAATAATAATAATGAGAAAGAAGAAGATCTCTATTATAAATATTAGAGTAAAACATAATAATACATTAAGCAATAATAAAGTACCTTTATGCATTAATAACAAAACTATTTAATGCCACTGATACATTTTTCAATTTGTGATACATTTCATTGCAAAGAAAAGTTTTGTGGAAACTTACATTTTAAGTTAGGACTATATAACTTTAAATTATATTTATAACTATATTTATACCGATTAACACTGATTAATAGAATATAACGACCGCGTTACTAATGGATAATATCAGACTGTTGCTGGATTGCATCCTAATGTGCTAGAATTATATATATATATATATATATATATATATATATATATATATATATATATATATATATATATATATATATATATTTATATACACCCACACATTCTCACAATATCTGATATTTCATGTAAATCTAGTGAGTTAGCCTTTTCTGAATCAGGATGCCCTTGTGTCAAGTTTTTAAATAAGTTTTAAATAAGTTTTTAAATAATGGATAATATGACTGGTTCACTTGATAACAGCTGCAGGTACACTAATCAAGGGAACGCTCGACATGCTGGCAACAGTCGAGCATGCTTCAGATAGCTGCTCTGCGCCATATGCGTGTATTCATGGCTGACTCAAGCACCAGGCTATTATAAGCAACTGGTTCTACTGGACACCAGTGGGTCAGAGAGACAAGCAGTGGCAGTGTAAATGGACGGTGGACGTAGAGGGAGGAGAAGGGCCGCTGTTACCTAACTAAACCAGAAAAAGCCTGCCAGTCCCACTGAAGGATTAGCTCCCTCCGCCGTGCCGTAAGGAACCAAGAATAACAAGGATTACAGGTGTGTGCGTGTGTTGTGTGTTGCCAATACATGTGCTTTTCACAAGATGAGTAACCCACTGGGTCTAATAATGTGTCAATCCAAATATGGAGCTGAAGTGAACATTTGACATCAAGAGCAATCACGTGTGTTGGGATGAATAGGAATATTTGTGAGGTTAATTAAAATGACTTTATTAACAGTTAATCCAGTGTTTATAATTGTGAGCTAGAGGCTTCCCTTGAGCTATCCAATGATAGAATTTAGGAGGTGGCACAGGGGAGCATTCTGGGGCACGTCCAGAATATATTTAGCTGTTCTTTAAAACACTTTAAATGGTAAGTGTGCTGACTTGGTCACAAAATGGAAGTTCTTCACACATACAGTAAGACAAAAGAGAAAGTTCTTTGTTAGTAAACGTTAAGGTAAAAACGGTTCTTTGCTTCCACTTACTTTAAGTAAAAGTTTTATGCTTGCACCCAAAAATTGTGCATACACAAGGTCTAGATTGAAAATTGACACTGGAATAGTGTGGAAGATCAAAATTTCCCTAATTTTTCCAGAATATTTCCCTTATTTTATGATTCATATGTTAGCAGGCAGATTTACCTCAGCATCATTTAAAAATAAAAATAAACTCATTTTCAATTAGATATACTGTATTGTAAGATATTACTCTAATTTGCTTTGTCACCTGTAACACAAAGCTAAGATGTGGATGTTAAAAATAAAGTCACTTTAGTAACATAAAGTTGAAATATTAACGAAAAAAATAGGCTTTTTTTTAAGTCATCATATGATGAGAAACAAACAAAACAACAAATAAATAATTAATGACCTTTGTAAAATTAGGCTGCAGAAATAGTTATAATGATAGAAGATAAAATCAAAATATTGTGGGAATAAAGTCCTGATTATGAGAAGAAAATTTACAAGAAGAAAGTTGAAATAGTTGAAAAAAATAATAATAACATGAGAAATATTCTATATATAATATATATAATATATTACAATATAATATAATATTCTAATATATTATATTATATATATATATATATACACATATATATATATATATATATATATATATATATATATATACACATATATATGTATATGTATATATATATATATATATATATATATATATATATATATATATATATATATATATATATATATATTATAATAATATATTATAATATTCTATATATAATATGAGAAAAAATATGTCATTTTAGTTGCATAAAACTTAACAATTAAAGAAACTTTTACTTTTTAAAATTTTGAGTATTTTATTCGAAACAAACTAAATAAAATAAAGTTGTAATTTTTGGAAAATTAGGTTGGGGGAAAATTTATAGTCAAGTTATAGTCAAAATATTATGCTAATAAATCCATCCATCCATTTTCTATCTTCTCCTAATTAGGGTCGCAGGGGTGTGCTGGAGCCTATCTCAGCTGACTTCGGGCGACAGGCGGGGTACACCCTGGACTGGTCGCCCACCAATCGCAGGGCACATATAGACAAACAACCATTCACAGCTAATAAAGTCATAGGAAAATACAATTTACCGAGATTATTTAAGAAGAAAGTTTAAATAATTCGACTTTTTTTTTTTTTGAAAGGGCAAAAATTGGGGGAAAAAGTTCATACAAATTATATGCTTTTTCACCTGTATCACGAGGCTGAGATGTAGTTTTTTCCCCATAACTTCTTAGCATATCTACAATTGTTACTTTACAAATATCAAAGTGGCCTTTGCATCCTTTCATTTTTTAATATGACCCTCACTGGAAAAAGTTTGGCCACCCCGATCTACAGCATGTAATATCAGTCAGTATATGCAAAGCTATCTGGTTATTAACAATCGATTCATTTTATTTTTACAATATGCCGAGGGACAATAAAAAAAGAAACAACGGGGCAAAAATGGTACCCGGGCCCCACTTTGAACACCCCTGGTCAAGAGGATATTTTCATGTTAGACTTTAGAGAGAGTGTTCTTGATGGATGTTTGTGTGTTTCATCTCGTTGGCACTGTTGTCATGAAAGAAGAGTAGATAAGTGGCATGCCTGGAGAGACCTAAACCGGATCAGAAGTGTTCTGTCAGCAAGGTTGTTGTTGTGTTTTCTCACAGTGATCCTTTGTTCTCTCCTCCTGCAGAAAATGGCACTCCCGTCAGTGATGGTATTGCCCCTGCTGACTGTCGTGGCAGCAGGGGTGTATTACATCTACACTGAGGTTATGCACTACATGGCCAAGTCTTTAGTCCGAAACAAGGTGGTGGTCATCACTGATGCTGTCACCGGCGTGGGAAATGGTAAAGGATTTTACTTCATGATTAAAATTTTACCATACTGTAATAGAGTGTTTCCCAACCTTTTTTGTCTTGTGTACCCCCAGAGCCTTTTTGACATACCATGATTACCCCCTCACTCATACGTGTTGATAATTCTCCCAAAGTAGAATGTAACCCAATTGTTATGATTTTGGCGCAGCTGTGCCACAGGTTATTGTCTACCTGGGGAAACTACAGTAGTTGTAGCGCACACGTTCCATTTTATTGTTCGGCTTAATATGAAATGACTGAGAATATCTACTTATCATCTTGGAAATAATGTATTGCATGTTTCCACATACCCCCTGAAATTTGCTCACGTACCACTAGGGGTACGAGTAACCCTGGTTGGGAATCCTGCTGATTTGATTTGATTTTTTATCTCCTATCATTCCAGCATGTTCAATTCCAACATGTTCAGTAGACATGTGAAAATTAGTAATGACTGAGCCATGATTAAATTAAGAGTAGCAGAGAAGATGTAAAAGAATGGGAGTGATAAGTTTATCAGCCTCTTTGATAATAAGATAAAGACAAATGCCCTATCCAGTGGTGTGAAAAAGTGTTTGTTGCCTTCCTGATTTCTTTTTTTTTTTTGCATGTTTGTCACACTTAAATGTTTTAGATCATCAAACAAATTTAAATATTAGTCAATGACAACACAACTGAACACAAAATGCAGTTTTTAAATGAAACATTTTATTATTAAGGGCGAAACAAAATCCAAACCTACATGGCGCTGTGTGAAAAAGTGATTGCCCTCCAGTTAAAACATAACTTAACTGAGATTATTGAGATCTATCAGTGTGGAAAAGGTTATAAAGCCATTTCTAAAGCTTTGGGACTCCAGCGAACCACAGTGAGAGCCATTATCCACAAATAGCGAACAAATGGAACAGTGGTGAACCTTCCCAGGAGTGGACGGTCAACCAAAATTACCCCAACAGCACAACGATGACTCATCCAAGAGGTCACAAAAGACCCCACAACAACATCCAAAGAACTGCAGGCCTCACTTGCCTCAGTTAAAGTCAGTGTTCATGACTCCACCATAAGAAAGACACTGGGAAAAAATGGCCTGCATGGCAGAGTTCCAAGACAAAACCCACTGCTGAACAAAAATAACATTAAGGCTCATCTCAGTTTTGCCAGAAAACGTCTTGATGATCATTGAAGATCTTTGGGAAAAAGTTGAACTTTTTGGAAGGTGTGTGCCCCATTACATCTGGCGTAAAGTAACGCTGCATTTCAGAAAAAGAACATCATACCAACAGTAAAATATGGTGGTGGTAGTGTGATGGTCTGGGGCTGTTTTGCTGCTTCAGGACCTGGAAGACTTGCTGTGATAAATGGAACCATGAATTCTGCTGTCTACCAAAAAATCCTGAAGGAGAATGTCCTGCCATCTGTTGGTGACCTCAAGCTGAAAGCAACTTGGGTTCTGCAGCAGGACAATGATCCAAAACACACCAGCAAGTCCACCTCTGAATGGCTGAAGAAAAACAAAATGAAGACTTTGGAGTTGCGTAGTCAAAGTCCTGACCTGAATCCTATTGAGATGTGGCATGACCTTAAAAAGACGGTTCATGTTGGAAAACCTTCCAATGCGGCTGAATTACAACAATTCTGCAAAGATGAGTGGGCCCAAATTCCTCCACAGCACTGTAAGAGACTCATTGCAAGTTATCACAAACGCTTGATTGCAGTTGTTGCTGCTAAGGGTGGCCCAACCAGTTATTAGGTTTAGGGGGCAATCACTTTTTCACACAGGGCCATGTAGGGTTGGATTTTTTTCTCCCTATATAATAATAATAAAAAGTTTTATTTAAAAACTGCAGTTTGTGTTGTGTTGTCATTGACTAATATTTACATTTGTGTGATGATCTGAAACATTTAGGGATGACAAACATAACAACAACAAAAAAAAAAGAAATTAGGAAGGGCGCAAACGCTTTTTCACACCACTGTATGTCTGTTAAATATGCAGGTATAGGCTAAGGTTAGATCTATTTCGGAAACAAAAAGCAAGACCAGAGCTGCATAACTTAAAGAAGGAAAAAAAATGTCAAAACCACTTGTGACCAGTGGTGGAGCTACGTGGTGGCCAGTAGTGGCTGTGGCCACCCTGTGGCTGTGTACCCCACCTCTGGCCCTAAGTCAGCTGGGATAGGCTCCAGCATGCCCCTGTGACCCTAATTAGGATAAGCAGCATACAAAATGGATGGATGGAACTTATTTCCACCCCTATGTGGGTAATGGTCTCATCTTGAAACATTTCTGGCCCCTCCCTTACTGTTTTGACCCCTGAAAACCCACAATAAATAGGTAGACGAGTATCGCTCCAGAGTATCGTTAAGGATCTGAGAGATGACATCACCACAATCCAGACTACTGTCAAGATGTGAAAGAGGGAAAGACATCACTATGTCAAGTAAATGACATGCTAGAAGATAAAATATCAGCTCTCAAGAAGCAGAATGAAGAGAAGGAATCCATAGTGCAAATGAAGTGTTGAATGGAAGAGATGGAGCAAAGCACAAGCATGAGAATAGATGAGACGTGCACGGCAAAACGAAATACAAAACAGTGCGGCTGAAGCAGCGAAGTAAACTGAAAGGAACCAAACCTTTACATGACTGAGCAGAGCAAAGTGCAATGCCGACATAGCCAAGAAAGCACGCGACTTAAGGAAGCAGGAGAAAATACAGTGCACCTGGTCTCCTAACTCACTAACTAAAATCTACATCAAGCTAAATGGAGGATCGGATGAAGCCAGAGTACTTGTCAACAAATAAATCATTGAACTGGACAAATATTAAAGATCACATCAACCGGATTTTAAGGTAAATGAAAGAAGCAAAACACAAACAAAAAATTATGCTGTCTGATGGAACATGTTAACCGCAAAAGCATTAGTCATCATGTAGTATTTGTTTAACAGTTTAACTGCAGTCTTAGAAGCCAGCATTGATACTGAGAAAGGAATGGATTTTGAACTGAACTAAAACATCAGAAAGAACAAGAGTGGAGGAGGAAAAATCTGAACTACATAGCGGTACACAAAATGTCACCTTCAATTGATAACACCCTAGAACATGGGAGCCCAAAATGCAGGCCAGGGGCCATTTGCACCTTGAAGCTTGTTTCTTTTTAGCCTGCTGCATAGTCCACAGAAATAATTAAACACGGCCCACTTTAGAACATAACGCAGAAGCTTTAAATGGCTCATATACGACTGGCCAAAAATGACACCTGCATAGTATGTACACTCCTAATGAAAATTTTCAGACCAGTTGAAAAATTGCAGGAATTTACATTTTGCACTGCTGGATCTTAAGGAGGTTTTCAGTGGAACTTCAAAATGCAAAAAGAAGAAATGGAAGTGAGACAAAACAATTTTGAGTAAGCAGTTCATTGCAAACAAGCATTAAAGTGAAATGGGCTGTTCATCAGTTGATCAAAAATTTAAGACCGTAGCGCAAAATACTCCAACCGCCCCCCTGAAATAGCAATAAAATGTTCCAAAGAAGACTAGGCAATGAGTAGCTGTGCCATTCTTGCTAATCACCTCAAATATTGGTTTGGGTATGTTGATGCCAGTGTAAACGTCCCTTGCCATCCCCAAATGTTCTCAGTTGGAACACACAGGATGGTCCAAAAGAGTGAGGGTATACCTCTGGAAGAAGTCCTTGTCAGACTGGCATTGTGAGCTGCAGCGTTGTCCTGTTGAAATAGCCATAGTCATTACCACACAGACGAGGGCCTTCAATCATGAGGCATGCCCCCTGCAACATCTCCACATAGCCAGCTACCGTTTGATGCCCCTATAGAACCTGAAGCTCCATTGTTCCGTTGAAGGATCATGATGGCACCCCCTCCACTGTGCCGTGTGGAAAACATCACAGGTGGGATCTCCTTGTCATGCCAGTGACGTTGGAGGTTACATTTTTTTGTCATCAGAGAATAAAAGTTTCTTCCACCTTTCAATGTCCCATGTTTGCTGCTCTTGTGCAAATTCCGCTGACAATTTAGAGTCGCCAATTAACCATACATGCATGTTTTTGGAATGTGGGAGGAACCCGGAGTACCCGGTTCTCCCCGGCAAACTCCACACAGAGGTGCACAACGGCAATTCGAACCCAGGTCTTTCCGATCTCCTAACTGTGTGGCCAACATGCTAACCACGAGGCCACCGTGCGGCCCAGTATATACCTTGTATCTTATAATAGATATAATACTGCATTAACAAATGTATATACACTCTGCATTGTTGTTTTATTAGTGTCTGATTGTTGTCTTTCAGAGTGTGCTCATCTCTTCCATAAGGGCGGAGCCAGGCTCATCCTGTGTGGGACGAACTGGGACAAGCTGGAGAGTCTATACGACTCTTTAACAAATGATGCTGACCCCAGCGAGGTGAGGGGAAAACAAGTTCATACAGTAATTAAATAATTGCTTCTATTTCTGTTTTGGCCAAACATGCAGTTGGCACAAAAATTAAACTAGGGCTGCTTAACACATAAGTTAAACGGGCTGCATCTTTGCTTCAACGTCACCCCGTCCACCGCCTCCATTTCCGCGCTCATCACTGCCTAGCCTGGACAACACAATAGCAGGACATCCTCTGCGACAACACAGGCCACAAGAAGAAAGTAATAAGCACATAAAATGTATTCATACATTTCAAAGAGAACGATCCACATATGCAGGAAAGATACAGGATAAGCCACAAAGTAGAAACAAATGCACTAAAAAGAAACAAGGTGCACCTATAGTTATGTTTGAATCAGATAACAGTATTATTCCATGAGCCAATTCAGTCATGTGATGCTATTCTTGCATCGTACATCTAATATATTACTTTATGCAGTTTATTTCATTGATTTACCCATGACTACTGCTCAGGCACAGCTCAGCTGCAGTTGTTATCCCTCTTCAAAAATCCATTTGGATTTTATGAGGGAAAGTAATACAACTGAAAATGGACTCGTTTTATAAAGTTATGAAAGATATGCCATAAAAATGCTTTAAATAAATTATGTAAATCTACATTAACAGAGTGAAAGATATCCAAAATAATACATCCCATTGGTATTAAATGTCTCTACTTAAATGTAATTTAAATTATGACAAAATCTAATGTTTTTATGGCAAATCATAGAATATTCAGGGCAATATGTCCACAGTATTGGCTGCGGTATATTTCGGGAAGGCTTTACTGTATTTTTGCAACACTATAAAAAATATAGTGTTATTCAATGTAATTCAGCTGGTAATGTTTTTCTTTGCATTGAGAGGGAATTGATCTCATGCTCGCTGAAAGAACTTCAGCTATGTGAATCACCCCGCTGCCCAAGGTCAGTCTGTATTTTAGTAAAAACTTTGTTGGGGGGCGTCAACAGACAAAGTAACATGGAAGGTATTTTACTTGTCAATAAATGTCACGCATTTCCTGGTAAATTGTTTGTTGATTACTAATTAGCATTCTATATCATTAGTATAAATGAGTTAGCGCCATTACCACGTTATTTTTAACAGCCCTAAATATGACATAATGTACCTCATTCTGCGACTGGCTGGCGACCAGTCCAGGGCCTCTCGCCTGAAGTCAGCTGGTATAGGCTCCAGCATACCTCCGCGACCCTGGTGAGGATAAGCGGCATAGAAATGGATAGAAAATGGATGGATGGTTCCCATGTTTGGTTATAGGGTGCAAATATTTGGGTTCTTTTGAATTCCACCTAGCATGTGAAGCTAGAAAAAATATTGGAAAAATAATCTACATAGCTTTGCAACATGTTTACAGTAAATTAGCTTTGTTGCTGAGTATACGGTAGAAAACAGCACATCAGACAGCAGTAAATTGTGCTAAAGTATTGCTGGCATGCACAATACCTAAGTGTTAAGTGCTCCAACATTCTGTCCGTAAACATGCCACTGATTGTGTTGTTTTAAGTACGAGTTAGTCAGTCGAATTAATAATTGAGTCTTTTGCGTAGCTATACACTGAAGTCCCCACATTATTGTAATTTCTGCTGTATAAGCCGCTACTTTTTTCTTAAACTTTGAACCCTGCGTTTTATACAGCAGTGCAGCTAATTTATAGCTACGTTCTAATCTCCTTTACTTCAGAACTACTACTAATTGTTTAAATACTGTGCCACTCGCAAAGACAGTGAGGAAACGGGGGCTCTTTCTTTGGCAGGAGCCAATCACGAGGCATCAGTGAACTCACGACGAGCTTGTCAACCCTTGTCAACCCAACCTGCAGGAGTTCATTACTCAATATGACAGTCTGACTCACGGTGTCATCTTACAAAGAATTCTAAACTTATCACACAGCAACTTAACACTCAAAAGGTAGCTAGGAAATATACAATACAAGTACCAAGTACGAGTTTAAAATAAAAAAAAATAGATTTTAACGTTTTCCCCTAATGCATTTCGTCCAAGCAAAGCATTTCATTGGTGCCTGCTGGGGTGCTGCAATGATCTCAGCCTCCCTCTGGGCTCCTCTGGCTCCCTCTGGTGGACAGAGGCAGGATTGCAGGGCCTCGGCAGCCATCCATCCATTTTCTATGCTGCTTGTCCTCCAATGCAATGCTTTGCTCGGACTAAATGCATTATGGGAAAACCTTAATATAGAGTTTTTTTTTCATTTCAATCTCATATTGGTACTAGCATATTTACTGTGTTAAGTTGCTGTGTGATGATTTTAGTGTTCTTTGCAAGATGATACAGTGAGTCAGACTGTGCGGCTTATAGTCTGGTGCGGCTTAATAATGTATAAATCTGTTTTTCTCTCTAAATTTAGTGGGTGCGACTTAAACACCGGTGCGTCTTATACATGGGAAATTACGATATATGTCTCTTCACAGACATTTGCGCCCAAGCTGATAATCCTGGACTTCCGTGACATGGAAAGCATGGAGGATGTGGTGGCGGAGGTGGTGGACTGTTATGGTTGTGTGGACGTGTTAATTTGTAACAGCAGCATGAAGCTCAAGGCTCCAGTGCAGAGTGTCTCCCTGGAACTTGACAAAAACATCATGGACGTCAACTACTTTGGGCCGACCACTTTGACCAAGGGTGGGGTTCATGTACAAGTGAGAAAATACAGCAACCAGATTTAGTTGTAATCTAATTTCTGATAACAGGCATTCTTCCAACCATGATTCCAAGAAGATCGGGACAAATTATTTTGGTCAACAGCATCCAAGGCAGACTGGCCATCCCCTTCAGAAGTTCATGTGAGTCATAAACAAGAACAGGACTGAATTCATTGCATTTATATGCATAATTCTACTCCATGATGAAATCAGCATGACCAAGATAGTGTGCATACCCCATCACATTTTGAATGCTGGTCAACTGGACCAGATACTGACTGGTTTTCTGACTCCCAATGCAGTAAAACTGCACATTTTGGAGTGGTCTTTTATTGTGGCCAGCCTAAGGTACACCTGCCGCACCTCAGAGGTGGATGGATTATCTCGGCAAAGGAGAAGTTCTCACTAACACAGATTCAGACAGATTTGTGAAGAATATTTGAGAGAAATAGGCCTTTTGTGTGTGTGGATTGTTGTTTTCAGACCTTTGAGTTCTGCAATGGGAGCAAAAACAAAAGTGTTCTGTGTGTTCTGTGTGTTCTGTGTAAATTTAGTGATTGATAACAACAACAAAATCATAGATATTTGTGGAAATAAACAGAATAGAAATGACAACTATCAATCCCATCATGTCAGTATCAATCTGATAGTGATACTACCATTGGTATCCATATTTCATTACAGCATTAATCCAGCTTTTTGGAAATTGTTTTGATGGTTTGCGATAAAATGCTTGCAAAACACATTGACCTCGTCCATATTTTGTGTTCAGAAGGAGCATGCTACTGTAGAATGATAGGTGTCAAAAGAACAACACATGGAAGGGTGCTTTTGATGAAAAGGTTGAAGAGCTTGTCGCTACCTAGCACGCCCTTGTGGGTTTTACATGCTTTTTGTTGGAAAAACCACTGAAAATGTGAAAATTCAGACAGCACACTCTTTGAAATGTCTTCAGAACTTTGCATAGCGTTCACATTTTTCCATTTCATACTAAGAACCACCCCTGGTTATTTGTTTTTTGCAGACGGAAGTCATAAAACTACGTTGTGTGCAGTCTGTGTTTGTGCAATAGAAGTATGTTTGTGTTCGCACCAATCAGATGCAGCCTCCAAACATGCAGTACAGGCCTTCTTTGACTGCCTCCGGGCGGAGGTGGAGGAGTACGGGATCACTGTGAGCACCATCAGTCACACTTTCATCGACGCAGCAAGCCAGCAGTCTCCCGAGAACCCCGCCCCAAAACCACATAGCCTGGCTGCATGTGAGTAGAAAAACCGGTTGCTGTGTGATTCATGTAAGTGTATTAATTGCTAATGGTTGAAGAAGATATTCATTATAGATAATAGATAATAACTGTTTTCAAATACATGACTGGTCTGTGTGTAATAAATGTTTGCTTCTCCACAGTTATTGCCAGCCAGCTGACACATGGGGTCTGTCCGTCAGTCCTGGCCAATGAGATTATGCGAACAGTGAACAGGAAGCGGAAGGAGGTTGTGCTGGCCCACCCCATCCCCAGGGTGGCCCTCTACCTCCGATCCATCTTACCCTCTTTCCTTTTTGCTGTGCTGGCTGCAGGAGTGAAGGACTCTGTTGTGGCTGAACAGATGCAGTAGGGGACACATTATATTATATTATCTTATATTATCTTATATTATATTATATTATATTATATTATATTATATTATATTATATTACATTATATTATATTATATTATATTATATTATATTATATTATATTATATTATATTATATTATATTATATTTTATTATATTATATTGTATTGTATTGTATTGTATTGTATTGTGTTATGTTATGTTATGTTACTGTATATTATATTATATTTATTATATTACATTTAATTTAATTTAATTTAATTTAATTTAATTTAATTTAATTTAATTTAATTTTATTTTATTTTATTTTATTTTATTTTATTTTATTTTATTTTATTTTATTTTATTTTATTTTAATGTATGGATACATTAGTGTCTTTTTCCACAATAGTTAAGTTCACAGAGTACTACAAGATGCACGTTTTGGAGTGTGCAATGTATTAACACATTTTGTTGTTCAATCAGTCAATAATATGTGTTTAATAATGTATGTTTTGTTACCCAATTTTGTTACCCAATTTACTCAATTGAATTAATAGTGTTGAGATATTTAAAGTGCCACATAATTTGGGACATTTTACACACGAGTTGTATCACAATCAGTGATTTGCATGTCTTTTACATCCTATTCTCTCTTGAAAATTATCTTCGATGCCGCTTATCCTCACTAGGGTCGCGGGTGTGCTGGAGCCTATCCCAGCTGACTTCGGGCGAGAGGCGGGGTACACCCTGGACTGGTCGCCAGCCAATCGCAGGGCACAAATAGACAAACAACCATTCACTGTCACATTCATACCTATGCACAATTTAGAGTTAACCAAACATGCATGTTTTTTGGACTATAGGAGGAAACCAGAGGACCCGGAGAACCCAGATCTTGCCAATCTCCTGACTGAGTGGCCAACATGCTAACCGTGCCACTGTGCGGCCTAGATAAATAAAACGTAATATAGGCAATAACAATAATAATACTGCTGCTTGCTTAGCATTTGAATTGCTATCGTCAGTATCAGTCAACCATACTGCGTAGCTGTTTCTCATGCGTGCATTGTTCAGCAGCTCCTCTAGAGGGCAGCAACACATGGCCCTCATGATGCTGTCTGGCTCTCATTGATGAGATTGTTTAAATTGTTAGTAACTTTTGCTGAGTTTGGCTAATGTCAGTCCAAATCATTGCTTATTTGTGCAATACAATAATATTAAAAAAAAGATGAAACACTGAAAAGGTCATGAGACCTTACACACAAACATTTACACAATCTCCAGTAATACAAGACTAAATTTGCCACCGATTTGCATTCATAGGTCCAATATTTGCACTGCGGCCCTGTCTTTATGTTTGATGGTGTCTGGTTAGTTACATGAAACAACATTGATTAGGTTGATACTTTACAATGGCAAGCATGTCTGACTGCTGTGATCAGGGAGACACAATGTGTGTGTTCCCTTGTGTGTGTATTTGTGTATGGGTTGTATATGGACATCAAGTCCAGCTGGTAAGCGGGAGGCTGTCCTCTAGGTCAGCGTCCTCCGGGGGGTTCAACATCCTTTGTCTCCAGGGCCTCCGGACAGGAATGTGTCTCTGATGTTCACATGAATAAATACAGTTCAATGACATTTCCATGTGTCACACAGGGAAGATGTCTACAGAGTACTCAGCTGGACTCTCCAAATTGGCATTTTTTTTTGCCTTGTCACATTTGCATCTCACAGCGAACCGTCAGATCATACATGTTTCATTGCAGGATGAGGGTCAGCCCACATATGAATCACATAAAGTCTACAAAGACAGCGATAAGGCGCATGTTGTATGATATGCATGGATATAGTAGGATTTATATCAGACAAATGTATCACTGTGTACAGTCATTTCTTTGAATGATTTGAGCCTAATCGTTTCTCTCAATCATCACTCTCAGTCCTCTCATGAACAATATGTTGGTAAGGCCCAAACATGGCGAAAATGATCGTCCTCAAGCGATATCGAAAGTGATGCATCCTGAATGTGCGTCATGACTTATATATGAGAATTGCCTCAGAGGGACGTCTGCAGCTCCGAAATGGTCTTTCCATGAGCGGGGTGATCACCCTTATCAATTTTTAAAGCCCAGGTTATTGACACTAACCTGACTTATGGAGGTTATGTAGAGGCCATGGTAATGATTCCATAATCATTCACGTACAACACCAGAGGGGCCGGCTCTTACTTTAAATTATTGGTTGATAGCAGGTTTTATTGCTCCAACTAGAGAATGCAATTTAATTAAGGAATTACGTAAAGTACGTGGGAATGCTGAAGAGCGGATGCAGAGCTGAAGGGGAATTCCCGGAACGTCCTGAATGAGCCGAAGTCGGCGACTGAATTCTTGTCACGGAATTTGTTGCTGAACAATTTGGAATTTATTTGATTCGTTTAGAAAAGTGAAAGTGAAAAACTTGTAAATAGTGTTCATTCATTTTGAATGGGAGTTTGGTCACTGAAGATGTGGAATTACAGAAAAAATGGAACATTTCAGAATGTGCCAAGAGATAGGCCTACAGAATGTGCTCAACACTTACCGTACACCAGGGTTGTCCAAAGTGCGGCCCATGGCTTTCATTGGTCCGCCGCACATTGTTCAAATATAAATCAACACGAAAAAAACCCCTCCAACATAGGCAAAAATGAAAAAATCAGCAGTCATTTTAGTATAGAATAAAGTCGAAATATTAACAGAAAAAAGGTCCTAATTTTACGAGAATAACGTTGTAATATTATGAGGAAAAAAATAACCCCATCGTTGTAGCATAAAGTTGAAATAATAAACAAAGACGTGATTTTTTTGAAGTTGTAATATTGTGGAAAACAAACAAAACAACAAATAAAATTGTCATTTTTAGAAAAGTAGGTCATGAAAAAAGTTACAATGTTATGAGAATAAAGCCAAAATACTATGGGAATAAAGTCATAATGACGAGAAGGAAATTAACAAGAAGAAAGTTGAGATAGTTGAAAAATAAAATTGAAAATAACAAATGGAAAAAAAACAGCGGTAATTTTACGAGAATAAAGTCAAAATATTAAGATAAACAACTCTTAATATTACGATGAAAAACAGCATCATTTTAGCAGCACGGAGCTGAAATCTTAAAGGAAAAAAATACGCTATTTTTTAAAAGTTGGAATATGACAAACAAACAAAGCAAAAAAGTTGTATTTTTTTTAACTAATTTGGGGGAAAAATTGTATAATATTATAGGAATAACATCAAAATATTATGGTAATAAAGCCATAATATTACAAGAAGAAAATTTAGGAAGTGAGAAGAATGTTTTATTATTTATTTATTTATATATATTTTTTATTTATTTGGGAAATAAAACAAAAAAAAAAACATAAAAAGTCCGAAGTTGATACAAATAATAGCATTTTTCACCTCTATCACAAAGCTGAGATGCAGGTTGTGTTTTTTTGTGTTGCTTTACAAAATACCAAAGTAGCATCCTTTCATTTTTCAGTATGTGACCCTCGCTGGAAAAAGGTTGGACCCCTCTGACTTACACTTACAGTGCCTGGGATGGTTGGACTCAGTCGAGAAATGTGGAAGTCGTAAGAGTTTACAACTAGAAAGACAATTTGAGTGGATTATTTAAGCAAAAATGTGTGATTTTTGGAATGTGGTAAATTGTTAGCCTGATTGTCTTGACTTTGTGAATTAATGGAAAATTTAGAATTTCTAGAAAAAAGGTAATTTGGGGAATGCAAAAGTGGCAAGCCCTGAAACACTTTGACCTTGGAATGGTTTGAATCCGTTAAGGAATGCAGAAGTAGGACGATTTCTCCATTCATTTCATTGAGATTATTTGGCCCCAAAACGTTTGCCGTCCTTCCGTAGAGAGGAAAAGCCAGCCTTTTTTTTTTTTTAACTTTACTGACGTACACAAACAGCAGTTCTGGCTGTTTGAATGAAATAAAATGAAATGCATGTTTTGAAGTCGGAATGAATTGAACTGGTTGAGAAATGTGGAATTCCCAAAAATTCTCCATTCATTTCACTGGGAATTTTTGGCCCCCAAAAAATGGAATTCCGGGGGAAAAAAACTGACATTTTTGGAATGTGAACGCAAAAGGCCTGTTATGTTCTGAATGAGCTGAACATTGTGACATTGGAATGGGTAGAATCAATGCAGAAACGTGGTGGTCATAACAATTCTCCACTTTAAAGTGTATTTTTGTCACCGAAAATGTGGAATTAGGGAAAACTGTGAATTTTTGGAATAAGGAAAATTGCTAGCTTGAATGTCCCGAAAGAGGTACATATTTTGACTTTGGAATGAATTGAATTGGTTGAGAAATGTGAAATTGGGAAAAGTTCTCCATTCATTTCAATGGGGATTATTTTCCATGGTCATATGTTTGGTTGCATAACCCCGTGATGCGGTGATATGGCAGCAGGTATGATCGATAAAGTCTTTGATAGGTCTTTAATAGGTCGAATATACGCAACCCGAATGTTCAGAGTGTCGTAGCATATGTCAAAGAGGCCTCGCATTTGAAAAAATCGTAATTGCGCTGTTCACAATGACATGAAAAAAATCAGATGCAGCTCATTCATTTATATTCCATGCCGTTTGTCCTCACGAGGGTCGCAGGGGTATACTGTATCCTACCCCAGCTGACTTTGGGCGAGAGGCGGGGTACACCCTGGACTGGTTTGCCAGCCAATCCCAGCAGATACAGGTCAAAAAATGGGAACTGACCTGCAGTGTGAACGCAGCCTTTGTGTCTGGAAAGAAAAGCACTCTACATTCCAAATACATGAAGTTCATTTTAAGTAACATAACACAAATGTGTGGAACCGCTTGGCAAGAAAATATTGATTAAAGTCACCGCTTCCTTTCAGTTTCACTTTTTGAGTGCTTTTTATTTGGTTTGAGTGTGATACCACCCACAACAGACTTGTGAAGTTGTTGAATAAATTCTTTTTTTTTGTGTGTGATTTATCCATTCTTTTTACTAATTTAGAAAGATATGGATAAATATTTCATGAAGCTGACAAAAGAGCATTATTAGAAATGTAATGATCATAGGCCCACTCAATCACAGTACCCTATTACCAAAAAATGAAATCCTGACGTGGGTCATTTCCAATCCAATTTACATGATGGCATTTAAAAAGAATAGATTACAAAGTAAAACATCTAAGGTCAAACAAAACTGTTGCTTGGGGGGGCCTGATTTTATATTAATATTTAGAAACAAATGTTCCCATATAATTAACAGAAACATAAATGATCTGTTCCAGGGTCAAGCTGTCACCATAAAAATCGTTATTAACAGCCATATTGTGCAATGAAACTAAATAAACATGATTCAAATACCCACCGCACTATGATGGCTGATTTTACGCACATTAGCATTCTTATTTTATTTATCATGGTGACTTAGCTAGCGCAGAGACACCTGTGCTGCTTTTGTCGCCAAAGTACCGCGATGTTGCGCCGAGTTTTAAGGTCATAATCACACTTTTTCTATTTGCCATCACTGGTGCCTTGATAGTATGTGGTGACATCACACGCAAAAAAAAAAAAACACACTAAAGCAAAAATACTTGGGGGGGTTATCCTTCAGATCAAGGATGTCCAAACTTCTTCCAGCAAGGCCCACATACTGAAAAAGGAAAGGATGCTTCTTTGATATATTTTGTACATTAAAGATGTGAAAACCAATCCAGTGTACGTGAATACGTACATGCTGAAGGTGACAAAGCCAATTGGTCCAATAGCCAATAACATCCAATAATATACATTGGTGTGAAAAAGTCTTTCGCCCTTCCTGATTTCTTATTTCTTTTGCATGTTTGTCACACTTAAATGTTTCAGATCATCAAACTCATTTAAATATCAGTCACCGACAACACAACTGAACACAAAATGCTGCCGAGAGGAGACGCTCACGGCAGCCTCATCTGAGATTCGCGCCCTGTGATTGATCAGAAAATGTGCAAAGTCTGCGATTTTTTTAACTTGACAAAATGTTAAAAGCGATTGTAATCATACAGAAAATTGTTCATCATGACAGGTAAGGCCCTACCTCACCTGAACCACACGTCACTGGATACCAGTGTAGTAACGTGTCGGACCCAAACGAGTTGTAGTAGCTGTAGTAAAGACGACCTACAGACACCATTAAAGACTTCTTTCAAGGTTGAATCAGCCACACTCTATGAGAAGAAAACTTATAGAACTCAAGTCGCACCACAATAAATATTCTCAAAGCAAAATGCAAATGAATGCAATCAGGTGGCTCAAGAAGGTCACAACATAAATGATTTTTTTTTTAAAAACTCGTAATGTTACGTTGTTATTTCATAGTGGTGGATGTGCAGGTCACACTTTTCCACAAACATCTGTTTCCAGGTCATGTGATTGTTCTTAGCAAAGTGCTTGTTGCTCGTTGTTCAGCAGCAAGGTTAACGATTTATACCACTTATCCTCGACTCCTGTCTCGTTCTGAATCACATCTCACATTTGGTGGCCCTTGGCTGTAGAGACATAAGGAGAATGGACAATAATAAAGGATTTTTAAACCTATGGCAGTTTGTTGACCGGGTTTTCCTCCATTTGAGCAAACAGTCCTCGGTTAATTGGTTCCTGACCCAACCGTGATTGGTGAGTTTTGGCAAAGTGGGATTCAATATTAATACATGGAATATTTTTGTAGTTAGAGCATAGAAAACCGGTTTACCTTCTAAAACCGTTTTTTAACATTGTTAGAGCCCTGTAGACATGAAATAACACCCCTATAGTCACCTTTATACTTGTATTGTCTAATATAGTAGACATGATTAGCAATAATAAGACATAACAAGCATTGGGAAAGTCCCTTGTTGTAGTATCTCGAACGTAATGTGGGCCGATCGCATGGCATAAAAAAAATAAAGACTGACATCAGCCTATCGTCCATCCTCACTATGACATTCAACAGCAACAATACTGCTAGCTTTGTTTACATTACATTGCGCACATCTTGTACGCAGGTTACGGGATCCCTGAAGTGACACAAGAGACGGCAGCCGATTTGACAATAGTGTAGCAATCTACCAAGCTAACCATTTAGCTTCCAATTTGTTTATTCTAAACTTAATAACAGGTTTGATGGCTGACTTAATGCACATAATGTTTCATCAATGTAACATTACTGATGCCTAGTGACCAGAATACTACATATGACTTAGTGTTCAATATTCTTTTAACTAATAATAGGCCATAGTCAACCATGAAACAGCAATAATTTGTGAATTAATAAATTTTTGAAAAAACGCAACTGAGCGAGGGAGCAATATCCGAACCGTGATGTAGTGAAGGATGACTGTATTTTTATTTTGATTCTTCTGTTTTCATATTGTAGTTCATATTGTGTATGGTTCTGAACTGTGATTCACGGGTTGAGCTACAGGGGGCGGTGGTGTTTGCATGCTAGTTAGAAGCAGCCCAAGAGAGAAGAAGAGATGTTGAGCCACTTTGGGTGGTTTGGGTATTGCTGTCAGGTATACATTGCTGTTCTGTATACGCCAATTTACCTCATCGTCATTCCACCGGCATTACAGTATTGAGAGCTTCTGCGGTAATTTTGTTGTTTGTCTTCACGACAACGATAATAAAGCTTTCATACAGGCACACATCTTTCTTCTGGTGGCTAACAAAAAAAAAAAAAAATTAAATGAGTTTATTTTGAAGCTTATTTTCCACTGTGCGCACATTTTAATGCTGTGTAACTCGAAAGTAGTGATGTCACTGTTGTCGTTTCACGCTGCTTTGCGATAACAACGACGATTACAATACTACTACACAGGTCGATATAAATGGACCCATTTTTTATAGAAATGACCTCTCAAATTTTATGTCGACGTCAAATTAAGTGGGCACTTTTTAGTAATAAAAAGAAGACGGTGGAGCCGGACTATAATGAAAGGTTGTTGACTAAAGCCGGCTTCACTGTAATAGCTGCTGGTTAGAATGTCATCATGTACGAGCCAATATTGATTGGTCCAAGACTAACTGGGGATGTTAATAAAGTTGGAGTCTCACTATTGATTATCTGCCTAATATAAGTCACTATATTGGGCGGTAACTCAATGTTCAGTGTCAGGCGCTGGGCTGATTGGTGGGCTTTATTGCTACGCTTGTAAATAACACATTAGGAGCTTTATTTTACACCTACCATGTTTTTTTTATTGTGTGCTGACAAAGAAATGTGATCTAGAGTTATTAACAATGGCACAGTGCATTTTATTATTTGTTTGGACATATCAGATGGCAAGAGCCATGACAGAGTAATAAAGAGTAAAGTAAAGAGTAATAATACATCATGGAATAATCATGGTATTAAAACACAAACTAATTATTGCTGCATTTAATTATTATTGCATTGAGTAATGCATGAGACGTGCACACCTTTTTCTAGGTGATATTAAATTACATTTGTGGTTCTATGGTTGCCATCACTAGTCGCCAGTATGACTCTTGGGCAATTTTGAGTCTCTGCGGGAATTGTGGAAGTTAAACTCATTTTTATTTTCATTTTTACATTTTTTATTTTAAGATTAGCCTTATACTGTATACTGGAGCATTGCCTCATTAGCATTACTTACAAATATTATATTTATACCAATACTTACTGTATGTACAATAGTCCGATACTCTCACAGCATCACTTTGTGTATACAATAGTTTACAAAGTTTGTGATTAAAGGTAAACCAATTATTTTTATTGTACCCCTCCATTTAATACCCATGTCTAGAACTAATGTTAGTAATTGAATTAATTGAATATCCCCTAGTCAAAGCTGATCTTTCAATACATTGTTATTGGCAGCATAACAAACCGATTTTGTGGACTAATTGGAAAGTTATCCATAGTTTATTCATCTGTGGGGGTGGAAACGATATAGGCTTGGGTGGTGAAAATCATTATCAACTCAAGACAGGCTGAACTAATCAAATTAGTTCTTACCTTAACATCTCAGGAAAAATTGCATTACATATTATTCATGAGAGAAAACCTATTCAAAATTGAAGACAGTTCATTTCTACGGTTGTGCAATGTTTCATTCAGATATGTGGAGTACTGATACACACATTACGTTACATCGAGCATCCATATACATCTATCCCCACACATATACATATATAATATACATACGGTACAAAAAAAACTCAATTTAATTTATAAGCGATATACTGTATCTAAAAATAATTCTTTGAAAAAACAGTACCTTTGGATTGGCAGACAGGGGTGGTGGTTCCCCTTTTCAAGAAGGGTGTGCTCCAACTATAAGGGGATCACACTCCTCAGCCTCCCAGGGTGCTGGAGAGAAGGGTACGACCGTTAGTCCGACCTTGGCTATAGGAGATGCAATGCGCTTTTCGTCCTGGTCGCGCTACACTGGGCCAGCTCTACGCCCTTGCAAGGGTACTGGAGGGTAGATGGGAGTTTGTCCAACCACTCTACATTTGCTTTGTGGACTTGGAAAAGGCATTTGATTGTGTCCCTCGCGGTGTCCTGTGGGGGTGCTCTGGGATTACGGGATCGGTGGCACGCAACTACGTGCCATTCCGCCCTTGTACGACCGAGCAGGAGCCTGGTTCGCATTGCCAGCAGTAGGTCGAGCCTGTTCCCAGTAAATTCCCAGTGAATGTTGGCCTCCACCTTTGTCACTAATTCTCTTCATAATTTTCATAGACAGAATTTCTAGGCCAAGGCATCGAGGGAGTCCAGTTTGGGGGCCAGGAGATCTCGTCTGCTATTCATCAGTCTGTGACCTTTAGCATTTACTGGGGCAGTTCGCAGCTGAGTGTGAAGCTTCTGGGAGACTCAGCACCTCTAAATCTGAGGCCAAGGTTCTCAGTCGGAAAAGGGTGGATTGCACCCGCCGGGTTTGGAGTGGGGTCTTGCCCCAGGTGGAGAAGTTCAAGTATCTTGGGGTCTTGCTCACGATTAGGGTTGGGCATCGACCATCATCATTATAGTTAAAACGTTTAAAAAACTGAAGCAAAAATATATAGTATATTAACATCAATAAAATATCCATCCATCCATCTTCTTCCGCTTATCCAAGGTTGGATCGTGGGGGCAGCCGCTCGTTGGCCGAGTGGTTAGTCTGTTGGCCACACAGTCAGGAGATCGGAAAGACCTGGGTTCAAATCTTCGCTTGGGCATTTCTGTGTGGAGTTTGCATGTTCTCCCCGTGCGTGCGTGGGTTTTCTCTGGGTACTCCGGTTCCTCCCACATTCCAAAAACATGCATGTAAGGTTATTTGGCATTCTTAATTGTCCATAGGTATGAATGTGAGCATGAATGGTTGTTTGTCTTTATGTGTCCAATAGGTGTACCCCGCCTCTTGCCCAAAGTCAGCTGGGATAGGCTCCAGCATACCCCCGCAACTAATGAGGATAGGCGGCATCGAAAATGGATGGATGGGTCGTGGGTGAAGCAGCATAAGCAGGGAAGCCCCTACTTCCCTCTCCCATGCTCCTTCGTCCAGCTCCTCCCGGTGGATCCCCAGGCGTTTCCAGGCCAGTTGAGCGACATAGTCTTTCCAACGTGTCTTGCCTTTGCCTTTCGGCTCAGCTCCCTCTTCTCCACAACAGACCGATGCAGAGTCCGTATTACTACAGACGCCGCAACAATCCGCTTAGCGATCTTGCGCTCCATCCTCCCCTCACTCGTGAACAAGACCCAGAGGTACTTAAATTTCTCCACTCATCCCCCGCCCGGACATGGCACTCCACCCTTTTCCGGGCAAAAACCATGGCCTCGGACTTGGAGGTGCTGGTTCTCATCCCAGCCATTTCACACTCGGCTGAGAACCTATCCAGTGAGAGTTGAAGGTCACAGCTCAATGACGCCAACAGGACCACATCATCTGCAAAAAGCAGAGACCCAATCCTGCGGCCATAAAACCGGAACACCTCAAAATGCGCCTAAAAATTCTGTCCATAAAAGCAATTAACAGAATCGGTGACAAAGGGAAGTCCAATAAAATATATTTTAATTAATTAATTTAATTAAAATCATAAATATTTCTGTTATGCTATATTGTGTGTTTATGTTATGTACCATTTATATATTTATTATTTATAATTTTATTGAAAGAATTGCCCAAGTGTCCAGACTTTCCACAAGTAAATTGCAGAATAACACTGATAGTAACACCCCGCAACATGATATTAGTGCTTCCAATTTGCTAATCTCCAGTGTATTGAGTTTTGATGAGCCATCCCTCTTTGTGCATATTATAGGAGAGCTATGGGAATCCAAATGCAGCAATATTGACACTGAGCAATTAGAGTGGGGGCATTAGGTCTGCTGCAATTTGAGAGGAAGACCAACAGGAGTTTCACTGGAATCCTACCTGGATAGGAAGATGGACAACAAATACACAAAGAGGCCAAATCTGCGCCCACCCCCCACTTTCAGGCAAAAACATAACACAAGCCTCTCCTTGCTTCTCATCTGAATGAGAGGGGTGGGGGTAGGGGCTAGATAATGGGAGGATGGGGGCAGCTAATGAAACAGAAGGGGCACTGGCTTAGTTTGGGATTGTTAAGACTGCTGGATGCTGGGTGCCTTGACCCCAGTTCAGCTCCTCACCCTTCCGGCCTCCTCGGGCCACCATGGCCTGACCTAGAGAGGCTCCACGAGTGCTAAGAGCTCTTCAAAGGACTTGATTGGATTTTCTGTGAAAGGGAAAATAAGTTGAATTCAAGGACCAATGCCACTCGGTGCCTTGCTTCACAATGAATCAGAACCCTGACGTGTGCTCGAGCATAACTATAAACTTATAGAGGGTCATATATGAGTGCTCGGGGAGAATAACTCTATATGAGCATCCCTTGGAGAAACACACTTGTGCACATTTGTGCTCATTTAGATTGACTATGGACAATTATAATAATTTAACCTCCATCGCTGAAAACACCAGAGATCATGCAATTCCGAATTCTATCATTACTCAAGCTCTCGCGAGATTATTGTAGCGCAAGACAGGGCAGGCAGAAGCCAATCAGACTGTGAACTACAGCATCGCTACTATGAATGATAATACAGTCATATGGAAGTGGCAGTGTGCAAGGCATTCTTGGAAGTGCACATTAAGTGCTTTAGGCACACCTTGCAATCCAACCCACCTTGGTGTTCACAGCGTCAGCGTCACACTCAGTGACGCTGACGTGGCTTTTTTTTTCCCACCTGTGCTAAACAGCTGCTTGCTACTTGTTGATGTCCAAGCAGAAACTTTAGTAATTCGACAAATTTTACTTAAAGATTTGTCAGCTCAACCCAGGTTTTATGTTATGACAATGTGATGACAATGTAGGCAGAAAAATATGTAGTCACGTTTCTAATAACCATCATAGTATTGTTTTAGAGTGATTCTTTTTGTGTGTTTCTGTGTGGCCTCCTGTTCCTGTGGGAAACTGCGCCATCGGCCTCATTGAAAGAGACTAGAACGCTGCCTCGCGACATGTGGCTCGTTTTTTTTCCCTCCTTTTTATTGATGTTTTATAATGAATTACAAGTTATTTATGAATAAATAAAAATTGGAAGTACCAATGGAATCTAAAAATGTGCATCTGACTGTAAAAGAGATTACAGTTTATTGCGATCAATTGTTTCCAGCCTACATAAATTGAAATAGGATTCAATTTTAATAAATTGAATATGTTCGTAGTTAGAGCATAGAAAACCCATTTTATGACCTTCTAAATATGTTTTTTTTTACCATTATTACAGCCCTCTAGACATGAAACAACACCCCTATAGACACCTTTACATTTGTATAACCCAATATAGTAGACGTAATAATAGAAAATAAGCCATATTAGTCATAAATATGGAAAGACAGACTCACACCTTAGCATTGACAGTGTAGTTTCTGGTGGCTATTGTCTCATCAATGTAACACTACTGACACCTAGAGAGCAGTGTAGAATACTACAAGTACTCTGCTACCTCTGTTTATGGTTAAAGAGAGACTCACGATGCACTTCAATCGCTTTATTAACAAGCAGAGAACACGTATGCAGTGAACCTTCACACAGGAGCTGCTGTCGGCCACTCTCTACACTGCTAACCTGCTGCGAGCACTCAGCTAACAGTCAACTGTAGCTACCTGACGTCACACAAGTCACTTCCGAGGCGCCAGGAGCACACAACAAGTCACAGATACTGCATTACACTTCATATCACGTCTTTCGAATGCCTTGTATTTATATTTTCGCTTATTTAGCCATTTTTATACTTGAAAATGCTTAATTTGCTTAAATATGCATATATTTTTTACAAGTACAGTAACAGACCATATTCTACCACAAAACAGCGATCATTTCTTAACGAACTGCAGCGTGGCGAGGGATGACTGTACTTTTGTACTATTTAATTGGTTATGTAACCTACTTAAAGGGTTGCAAAACATGCATAAAGAAGTGAAAATTGTCTTATTTTTAACACTACTATATGTATCTTGTACATTTTACCTGTATTTTCAGATATTTATAAATTGTCAACAACTTAGGGTGAATGAGATGCGTTTTCTGCAGGAAAAAAAAAATACACATTTTTTACGGGACCAAAAATTGGGTCTTTTAATGCTGAAACGCGAATGTGCGAGGCTCCACTGGATTTTTTTTACAACGAATACGAGGCAGCATGTATCGTTACACATCGTATCATGTGCCTACTATTGTGACACCCATAAAATCATTGTCACCAGGGGATACATTAGAATAAAATTGCCGCTGTAAAACACCCGCCCCACAATATATCCTCTCAAATTGGATTCTTGGCAATTATACTTCCTGTAATAAAGGAAGTGTTATCTGGTATTAGCTTGAATAAATACTTTCAACTACATGCACACACTTTTCCCTGCAATAGGCGCCTTTGGCGAGCGAACATTATATACAGTCCTGAAGAGGTCTGGTTCAGGAGGGTGCAGAGTGGTTCACAGATAGAAGAAGGGGGTCCAGAAAAGAAAATAGAAGATGCCGGAGGTAAAGAAAAAGGCATGCGTGGATGCAGAAAAGGACAGAAGCAGGAATTCAAATGATCTGTTAGGAAGACTTTTGTTCCCTTGCACGGACAGCACGTTTATTTACGGACTTGCTAAAAGGTCCAGTGTGTGTGTGTGTGCGTGAATGTCTTGGATGACTGACTATGAAAGAGGGTCTGGTAGCTGTTGTGTTTTTGCTGATGAAACTGGTTGACATACTGCGACTCAACAAGCAAATTCAGTTTATTTGTGGTATTGGAAGTTCTTTAAAGGGATACAAGGGTTTTCAGAGTGTGTAATGTGCAGTTAGGTTCTTGTTTGCGGTAACATTGGTTTGACTTCAGGGATAGCATAGACTTGGCCATTGAAACATCAATTTACTGCATATAGAGTTGCTTTCATAGCACGTTTAGGTAGGGTGAATACATTTTGAGTATCATCTGAGTATCACATTGCTGGGCCGAGTGTCCTGGTTTTCAGTAATCAAAATATGGTCACTCTATGTTTAGGGTTATTATTCATCTGCAGTCTGTGTGTGCTATCACACAAATGTACAAAATAATGACACTGAATTACTCGTGTCTACTATGCTTTTGCTATATCACAGTATTACTATTTGATGAATTTGGGTGTGTTATCTGTCTTGAAGGGGAGGTGGCGATACATTAGACATCGGTACACACATTGGTGTGCTGGGCTCTGGGGACTTTTAGATCGATGGAGGCACAGCAGGCTGTGTGATCTTCCTTGCTGGCGGGAAATAATGGCAAACCACTGTGGCTTCTTTGGGAGTAAAAGAGTATGTAGATAATGGCAAGGATGGCTTTGGTCAGTTTAAATGTAACTTACATTAAAGAACAATAGCGGTGTAACGATTCATCGACTACGTTGATGTATCGATTTATATTCCTATGATCCAACTAGATCAATCTGTGTTTGGCAAGTTGCCATTCCGGACGACAAAAAAATCTATCTAACATTGTTTTAAAGGTAATCAATCGATTGCATCGATTCTAGGAAATAAAGTATCGGATTTAAGCACGGCAGGCTGTATATGGATGTGTGTGTGCGAGTGTGTGTTTTTCAGCACTTTTAATGATAAAGACTTTAAACATCACTCAATTTAGTCTGCCTTTCTGTGACATCATCGCCAAGCGCCAGGAGACAACAAAATGCAGCATGGCAGATGGCAAGCCGGCGAGCGAGAAATAAATAAGCCACCATTGCGGTACAGTGTGTGGAAACACTTTGGCTTTTGCAAAGAGGGAGATGTTCTAAATAAGCTGCTCGCTGTTTGTAGGATATGTAGGTCAAGTAAAATACCACAGCAACACGACAAATCTCTCCAAGCACCTACTAAGGCGCGCTGCGATTTCACACAACGGTGACGTTCCAGGCACCTGTCGTTCCCGCTACAGCAGCGGCGCAAGGTAAAATGTATTGAAAATGTACTGAAAATGTATTGAATATTGAAAGTGAGAGCAGAAAAGGTTAACCTCCTGTTAATGCAAACTGAAGTGTTAGTTGCACTTTATTCAAATGAAATGTGAATGCATTGACCATTAATTGTTTGTTTATGTCCATAACTAATTTATATCTGATTCCCATACAAAAAGCAATGGGAATAGTAAACTTCACCTGCACTGTCCAGTATCCAGGCATATACTGTATTTCAGTCACACTGGTTGAATTTTTGGCTAAAAAGTTACTGAATGGATTTAAAATTACAGAATCGTTTGTATTATAAATGAACCAATATCGTCCTTGAATCATATCGGCAACCACGAATTGTGATACAAGTCGAAACGTCATAGAAAGAAGCGGCATAGAAAATGGATGGATGGATTTTGTGAGTCAAACCTGTTTCTACTGTGTACATATCAAATAACCTTTGCGTCTATAAATACTATATTTTGCTTATTTATCAATCTTTGTTTCTCCTTGTGTTGCATTCGTGCATTTAATACTATTCAGCGTGGTGCCCTCATTAGCCCACTGCCTTTAACTGGACTGGTTCAAACAAAGTCCTAAGATGTGTGTGTGTGTGTGTGTTTTGTATGAATACAAGGGGGAGTGTGTGTTTGTGATTGTCCATTGTATGAGCGTAGCGTATGTCAGCTCATTCAGACAGGCTTCAATGCCACCACACACACACAAGACATTATTTTCCATATAGTTTAAGACATGAAGGATGTCAATTACAATTCGGGTCATTTAGCAACAACATTTAAATTGTTGTTCTGTCTTAGTAGAATTCAACACATACAATCTGGAAGATCTGAACAGTCCAATATTTTTATGGTAGGTCAGTTTTAACAGAAAGAGACAAAATGTATATGATTGAGTGAAGTAAGTATTTGATCCCCCCCACCAACCAGCAATAATTCTGAGCCCCGCACACCAGTTATGTGCCCATGAAGCACACAAATTAGTCCTGTCCTTTCAGCAAGAGAGACCACTATTGATGCGATAATTCCATAATGGGATAAATGCAAGATAACAATTGTCCTTGCTCTAGAGCTTCATGCAAGCGCTCAACTCTCAAGGGTCCTGGGACCACAGTCACCAAGAAAACCATTGGTAACACATTTCTCCGTAATCGATCGAGATCCTGCAGTGCCGCAAGGTCTCCCTGCTCAAGAAGACACATGTACAGGCCCGTCTGAATGACGGGAAAAGGCTTGGGAGGATGTAGGCAAAATTTAGCTCTTTGGGCGTGTTTTTAAATCTAACTCCAATAAAACCATCCCTACCGTCTGGCGTGGATGTGGAAACATTCTGCTTTGGAGCAGTTTCTCTGCTAAGGCTACAGGAAGACTTCACCGCATTGAGCATTGGCTGATGAACAGGGCCATGTACCGTACGTACGATCTTGGACGATAACCTCAGGAGATCGAAGGATTCTTTCATGGACAATAACATTTTCATGGATAACAATTTGATTTAATGAAATGTGACAAAAACACATCCACAATTAAGTACAGTCGTCCCTCATTTATCGCAGTTAATTGGTTCCAGACCCGACCGCGCTAAGTGAATGTCTACATATTAATATTAGATTAAATATTTGCTAATAACACCCCATAGCCACCTTTACACTCCTATTATTCTTTATTTTAAACACATTGCTGACCTGTAATGCACAGACATAACAGACGGCTGCTGCTTTAAACACAGCAAGCTATCGAGCTACAGTAACTAGTTACACTCCAATTTATTTATTCTAAACTTAAGAAATGGTTTAAAACAGAGTGAGGGAAAAGGCCAAAGTAAGAAGCCAAAAATGTACCACTTCCACATGGAAACGGAGGAGACCTTTTCTGCACGTTGGACATGCCAGGGCTGACTCCACGCAGTGTGAAGGTAATATGATGTAATGTCATGTCTCGTCAATGCAACACATAGCGACCAGAATATTACATAGGGATGAACCGGATACTCGTTTTAGACGAGTATCTGTTACGGATAACGCATTTTTGCCGAGTACGAGCATGAAAGGAGTACAGCTCGTCATTATCCGTAATCACGATGAAGGAAAATCCTCATTGGGTAACTGCTATGTATTCATTCTTCACGCTCTGTGATTGGCCAGTCACACCGCCTCTCCCTAGATAGACTCGCTACAGCCAGAGAGAGGAGCCATGTTCGGTTCGGTCAACTTGCGTACTGTTTCGGTCCAGAATGAGTACATTTTTGTCCTCAAAAGAGGTGAGCTGCAGGTAGACTGAGTCTTGACCTGAAGAGTTAGTCCGTGTGTGTTGTGACATGCGCCTGCTCAGTGGAGTGTAAAAATCAGTGCATTCTGGACAGCATACAGCTGATGTTTTTTTCTGGGTATGGGGTGTCCCAACCTCTGTCTCAAAGTGTTTCTGAGTTTCTCAGATAGACCTGAGACATACGATATGACAACGTTATTGCATCTGCTACTGTTTTTTCTTCTTTTCTCGCTTTTGTTTATCCTGGAACGAGATGCACTTTTTACAAACTCCCACAGGTTTTGCGGGCATACCTCAGGTGCTTATGCTCTTTCTCTTAGGCCTGTGAGCTGGTGGGCCAGTTTATGTTCCAGTCTGTGGTGTGAGTCATACACCCGTAAAGTAGTTTGTGCTTCACAACTTCACAACACAATGGGAACCGCATTTGGATAAACTATTGGACTGGTCTGAGTCAAAATGTGTCACCACAACCTTTGTATGAGTGTCCTATTAGGGGCCATTGAGATGAAGACCCAATGGACAGGCAGCCTGCATGAACAGGGACATCAGTCTCCAAATACTTGCTGCTGCCAGTGCCAATCACTGGACTTGCATGGGGATTGTGGTGGGATGCGGGCATCATTTGCCTTGAAATGTGAGGACAATTTGTACAACGTCTTTTGAGTATTGAATACCGCCTGAGGCTTTTAATAAGGTTGGCGCTTTACAGCAGTAATTTAAGAAAACTGACAGTTGTGATGATCTTTGGGGACAATTCTTAGTAGTGATTAAAAGATATTCATCATCTACTCTCCCCCACATGGGTGGATTTGAGTTTTTGGTGAAGAGGAATGCTCCATCAACACGAACTTTCCCGGTGCCCAAATTTGATGAAATCCAAGTAAATACATTAGGGATGTAATCCTACTTGAGATTAGAGGTCATAGGGCACTAATCTAGTGGTGGGAGATGCAATGGGGGGAACTTAATCCCTGCTACAGCTATGCATGATACATTTTGATTAAATATACACCACTTCCGTGATCAGACATGCAGATAGGGGTTGATATTCAATATGTTTTGCATTATATTGTCAGCAAAATGGGTCACTTGATGCAAATGAACAATAATGACACTGAGCTCAAATAAAAGTGCCATTGTTTGAAATTTGGAAAATGAGATCACACTGTTAGGTCTGGATTTTATGTATTAAGTTCAATATTTTCTATCACTATGTTCAGTTTTGGTTGTTTTTTTTATTACTCCATAATTAAATATACAATAAGAGAATTGCATAGAAGAGAAGGAGTATCAGAAAAATATGTGAGATGTGCTTTGGATCCGCTACGGATATAAGGAATTTATTGTATTCATCTGTTTTATTAACTAATTGTAGTAGTCGTAATAATAATAATAATAATATTAATAATATATTAATCTTTTCACAACTGTTGGTTTCATAAAATGTGAGACAGGAAACTGGATGGGATTACTCCCATATTGCTTTATTCTCTCTCTGCTTTAATCCCCTAGCAGAGACTATCCCGCCTGTGCTAGAACGGGATAACAGATTTATCCAGGATAACGTCCATGTCGTTACATTGTCTACCCTCCTGTCAGAGACCAATAATCCAACTGTCTTTGTTACAGGATGTCATACAATACTAGCAGATGTGCGGGGGAGCCTGCAGAAATGAGGGCAGGTTTTCCAACAGGTACTCTTAATCTCTTATTATTTTTTTTAAACAATGCCTCCACGCTTCTCAGTGGCCAGGATATGAAACCTGTTGACTCGAGAGCAGGGGTTTTCAAAGTCTAACATTGTGGTCCTCCCTCCAAGAAGCGAGCTGTTATTCATCCACACCCTACACCCAGAAACAATCCCCACTCTACTCGCACTCAAGTACATGTGGCTTTATAAGTTATTATTATTTCAGTTGTTAAACTGAGCAAAATGTAAAAAAAAAAATCATTATTTTACAAAAAAAACATTTCACTCTCCACCATATTTTTGAAATATTCATACATACACTACTCCCAAAAACCTAGGGATAATCAAGGTCTCTACATTTTTGAATGCACATGTCCCAGTGTTCAATGTTTAAGTACTTTTGACACAATTTACCGTACATTCCAGTGTATAAGCCGCACCCACTAAATTTAGGGGAACAAACAGATTTGACAGGGGCCAATCATGAGCTATAAAAAAAACTCACAGCGAGCTTGTCAACCAACTGGAAATTGCAGGAGGTCATTACTCAATATAACAGTCTGACTCACGGTGTCATCTTACAAAGAACGCTAAACTCATCACACAGCAACTTAACACTCTAAAGGTATACCTACGACATATACAAACAAGTACCAATACGAGTTTAAAATATATATATTTTTAAGTTTTCCGATAATGCATTGCACCTGATTCTGCACCTCATTTCTTTGGAGGACAATCGGCATATAAAACGCAATGCTGCAATGCTGCCTCTGTCCACCAGAGGACGCCAGAGGAGCCCAGAGGAAGGCTGACATCATTTCAGCGACCTGGCAGGCATCAATGCATACTTTGCTCAGGTGCAATGCTCTATGGGAAAACGTAAATAATGTGTTAAGTTGTTGTGTGATGAGTTTAATGCTCTTTGTAAGATGACACCGTGAGTCAGACTGTTATATTGAGGGGCACAGTATTTAAACAATTAGTAGTAGTTCTGAAGTAAAGGCCATGTCACAAGATTACAACTCAGCCATAAATTAGCCGCACCATTGTAGAAGCCGCAGGGTTAAATATTTAAGAAAAAAGTAGCGGCTTATATACTGGAAATTACAGTGTTGTTCTCTAACAAGCAGCTGAACAGCAACATTTGCAAGATGTTAGGAATCCGTGACCCACTGCGAGAGTGCTTGTGTTTTTGGACCGGTCTGGGCCGAGGAAAGATAGTCGGGACAGCTGACGGTAGAAGCACCCTGCGGCAATATACACTCAGTCCCAAACTTTCCTTTAAGTGAGGAATAGCATCAAAACAATTGTGCTCAAAGTGTGCTGAGCCCGATACCTCCGAATCTGACGGTGTCCACCGCCTTTGTTGCACTTGCCTGCCATTTATCGAATTGGATCTTTTGGAAAAGTGAACAAGCTTACTTGAGTGTTTGAGCAAAATCCTGCCACACAAGGCTCAGGCATAATATCAAAAATATGTATAACATTCTGCGACAGACTCAACAGAAAGACTGAGTGACAAAACCCTTACAAAAGTCAACATTCGAGCACACATCTAACATAAGAAATATGCCTTTCAATGTAATTTTTCAAAGCGAAAATAATAAGATTAACAGGTTTTGGTGTCATGAGCCCCTTAAGAGCGAAATTGCATGTTAAGTACGACAAATTCACATGTGTTGGCAAGTCTGGACTAATATTGAAAGTCCTCCCTGCCACTAGCACCCCCTGACAGTTCACTGCTCACCCCCAGAGTCCTATGGCAGCAGCATCTGCAGGTGAGCATTCATGCATGTGCATAATAATGCATTTTGATGACAGAAAACATGCAGAAAAATATATTTCACTCCTTGTAAAAGCTGAATCAATAAGGAAGTTGAGGCGATCATGATTTGACTGACTGCACAGGTCAATATCAAAAATTGCACCGGCGCTTGCACTCTCACTCATTAATATTCCATTAAGACTGTCGATAAGAAAGAGTCATACAAAACAGCTCCGGGCTCATTTACCCAGACTGTAAATGTCTGTCCTTGCAGGCGAAAATAGTTAATCTCTTCAACTGTGTTAATCTTTTAACTCAAAGGTGTTTAAAGGGTGAGGCTGCTGCATTGTAGAGACACAGTCATGCTGACGGAGGTGTCGGCGCTGACAGCAGGGCATTTGGACAGATTAGGGTCAATCAAGCAAGTCGATTCAGACAAGCTTGCCCTTTCTTGAGCTATGCTGGAGGTATGACAGAGAACCACCAGGTGCCCCACAGCAAAGTACTCGAATGTCAATATGTAGTGAGGTAAACAGGTCAATGCAAAGGTTGCTTGTTCTCCCCAAATTATTAGACATCTTTGTTATTGATTTCTCGAAATGAAGAAAATCAGGACCAAAAAAACAAGCAGTCGATTGATTCAGTTTGGTGTGGTACATATTTTTGATATGTTTCCATTGTCGAAAGTGTGAAGGCTACAAAATAACGGATCTGTAAAATACAGTGTAACTCAAAGATTGAACACAAGGCTGGTCAACCTCCAAACAAATTGTTGAAATAATAAAAATAGAAAAAAATCTATTCCATCATAAAACCTCAAATGAATTCTAAAGGCATTTTGAAAGTAACATTTGAACATAATTAATAGTCACAGAAGTGCAAAAATAAGTTGTTAGTGGTCAAATATGAAAAGAATTAAATAGTCTTTAATGACGAACTGCACTGTGGCCGAGTGGTTAGCACATCAGCCTCATAGTCAGGTATAGTTTGCATGTTCTTCCTGTGTGTGCATGGGTTTTCTTCGGGTACTCCGGCTTCCTCTCACATCCCAAAACATGCTTGTGTGGCTTGTAAGTGTGAATGGTTGTTTGTCTATGTGTGTACTGTGTACTGGTGACCAGTATACGGTGTACCCAGTCACCTACAGCACATGGCGCTGTGTGAAAAAGGGATTGCCCCCTAAAGCTAGTAACTGGTTGGCCACCCTTAGCAACAACTGCCATCAAGCTTGCAATGAGACTCTTACAGCGCTGTGGAGGAATTTTGGCCCACTCATCTTTGCAGAATTGTTGTAATTCAGTCACATTGGAGGGTTTTCCAGCATGAAGCACCTTTTTAAGGTCATGCCACAGCATCTCAATAGGATTCAAGTCAGGACTTTGACTAGGCCACTCCAAAGTCTTCATTTTGTTTTTCTTCATCCATTCAGAGGTGGACTTGCTGGTGTGTTTTGGATCATTGTCCTGCTGCAGAACCCAAGTTGGTTTCAGCTTGAGGTCACGAAACAGATGGCCAGACATTCTCCTTCAGGATTTTTTGGTAGACACCAAAATTCATGGTTCCATTTATCACAGCAAGTCTTCCAGGTCCTGAAGCAACAAAACAGCCGCAGACCATCACACTACCACCACCATATTTTACTGTTGGTATGATGTTCTTTTTCTGAAATATGACATTACTTATACTCCAGATGTAATGGGACACACACCTTCCAAAAAGTTCAACTTTTGTCTTGTCAGACCACAGAGTATTTTCCCAAAGATCTTGAGGATCATCAAGATGTTTTCTGGCAAAATTGAGACGAGCCTTAAATGTTCTTTTACTTCAGCAGTGGTTTTTGTCTTGGAACTCTGCCATGCAGGCCGTTTTTTCCCAGTGTCTTTCTTATGGGGGAGTCATGAACACTGACTTTAACTGAGGCAAGTGAGGTCTGTTCCATGTTCTCTCACTGTGGTTCGTTGGAGTCCCAAAGCTTTAGAAATGGCTTTATAACCTTTTCCAGACTGATAGATGACAATTAATCTCAGTTAAGTTATATTTTAACGGGGAGGGGGAATCACTTTTTCACACAGGGCCATGTCGGTTTGGATTTATTCCCCCGTCAATGATAAAAAGTTTCATTTAAAAACAGCATTTTGTGTTCAGTTGCGTTGTCATTGACTAATATTTAAATTTCTTTGATGATATGAAACATTTAAGTGTGACAAACAAAAGTCCAGTGGCGAGGGACGACTGTATGTATGGATTACATTTGAAAAAAATATATTTTGATCATAATTGCCCTCGTAGTTTGGTTAGAGTAGCCTCGTTATCATACCTCAAAGTGTTGCTTTGTTGATTTGGTTATCCTCCACCCAAGCATCAAATATATACTGTAGTTCTTGGCTAGTCTTACCTCTCGCCAAAGCAATGTTTGGTTCATTTGCTTCAAAATAAAGACTTGAGTGGAAGACACATTGGCACTGAACAGCTTGTGGTTGCGTGTGCTACAAATGGCATAACATACAGTCCAATCCTTCATGCTATGGTCATATTTGTACAGTTTCCGTCTGCACTCAACACCTCCTATTCTTTACATGTTCTGAGGGAGGAATAATAAAATAATGTTTGAACGACTGAGAATTAAAATACAACATGACCTCAGCCTTTACAGACTTTCTTAATTGAAGCAGCTCAGTGGTTCAGTGGACCATGATCAGTATTTTACAACGACACAATAACCTGATTGCAGCTCTGACAAGGAGAGGGTCACAGAGGGAGCAGTCTCATTAAAACCAAAACCATATATACACATGAAAAGGAGTGTTCACATAGAGCACATGTGTCAAACTCGGGTCCGGGGGCCAAATCCGGCCCTCGCTGCAATTTCATCCGGCAAGCGAAACTGTTTGCATTGAGTTGGCCCACTTCATGGACCTTATCAAACAAAGTGCTTACAGCGATCTGCGGAATTAAGCGACTCCTCCGGTATAAACTACTCGCCTGGCATTTTCATTTCAAAAGTGGAAACAATATTGTATATAGCACGAAATTCACAGCCATTCTTAATAAGGGTGCCAGATTCAGACCAAAAGTTACAATAATTTAACTGCACATGACTAAAAACAGCACTTGAACTATTTCACCCTGTCACCCCGTAAGACAGTCAAAAGCGATAATTTTAACTACAGCAACGCATGCTGGCAAATGCGTAATCCACTCATTCCACAGCCGCAAACTCTTCCAGGTTACACATATCACGGACTGTGATGTTGTTGTGTTGATATAAAATACTGTAGCTTTTGCAAGGACGTTGAGGGAATGACGAAGAGGTGGTCCATCAACAATCACTTTATTGAAACGAACAACCGTGCCGAAACAACCACAGTTGTACTGTATATCCACAGACTATCAGAAAGTAGAAATTTCAAGCAGGAATGAACGGACACAAAAAAAATGCTCATTTTCCTCACTCCGATGTGGAAAAAATGTCCATTCACACGAGTGAAGTTAAAAAAAAAATGCATTTCCACATAAAAGCACATTCATCAGCTGTCATGAGCATTTTGTCCCAGCCTGAAAACTATATTGATATGTTCTGAAGGATAATATTGTTTTATTAACTTGTTAGCTGAGTGAGTAAATTTTTACTATAAGTACATTTTAGAACAGCTGTTTGCATTGATGTTTATTGATTGAATTATTAACTGAGTGCCTTAATATAAGTACAGTGTACAAATAACTGTTATGATTAACTGACTGAGTGATTACAAGTAGTTTATGGAAATAATGCTTTACTAAACAATTAGCTGAGTAGATGAACAACTGTTTAAGTATGTCGAAGGTCAAACAGAAATAGTGCGAGTTTACACATAGTGTACAATCAGTGAAGGCCGGCCGGGACCAGCAGCCAGATATGGGAACAAAAACATAGTCAAAGTAGGCCTTGAGACAGACAGGGAAAAGTACGTGCTGTCTGTGCAAGGAAAGTGTCAACAAGTCAGCGAAAGCTCCGACTATCACCTGCTGGTGTCACACAAGCTTCATCAAAGAATCTGGGAGGCAGTTGGGAGACACTAGCGCCAGTGGTCTGAGGAAAACAATTATAAAAAGGCAGAGGGGACTAGCGATCAGGCCGACTCTCTCTCCTTCTGGTCAGGAAGGAGGATACGTGAGGAGAATAGATTTTGTAAAGCTAATACCAGTGTGTGAGTCTTTATTCCTTCTCATAACTGGAGATTAACGAACACATAAGCGGATGTGAAGTTGGTTTAATTAATTGTCTAAAGGGGTCCTTTTGACCTTTATTGGGTTGCGGAGAATTTCATCTCCAACAGTTCCACATAGTGCACGGAGAACTGGGATAAAAGGTGTGCAGGCTGCTTACTTATCCAGTCGTCACTGCTAATGAGACATTTTCTCAAAGTTTGACCATTTGACTATTTTTTCAGCCTGGATTATTGGGGCATGTCCTGTCGTGTTCGCAACTTCAAACAAGCATGTGTGTGTGTGCACTGATGATGCATGTGAGCGTGCTTTGTTCACCAACTATGTTGGTTAAAAGGACAAGAAGGTTTTAAGGTTTTTAACACTTTCAATATGCAGAAATATACAAGTGTTGACAATTTCAGGATAAATAATAACAAAGGTACAAAGTTGGGGGGTAGGGGTTGATGTCCAGTTCGGCCCACAACCTAAAGTACGCTTAGAGTTTTGGTCTCCTGTGCGATTGAGTTTGACACCCCTGACATAGAGGGACTGTTCCACCAAATACATGCATACACACAACCAAACTGTCCCCAAAGCTGCATAAGTAGAGCTAATCCCTTCTTGGAGGGCTCTGTTCTGATCCCTGCTCACCCCTTGGGTCAAACACGCGCACTCGCTAAATGTCAGGGCGCTGTGTGGTGTCCTGTGCCTGGATGGGCGGACAGATGGATGACATGTGCGTGAGGCTGGGGGTCAGGCACGACACAGTGGGCCTCAAGCATCCTCTTAACAGATACAGATAAAAACTGGACTTGTTTGTCAACTGCTTTCGTTTGCCCATGAGTTAAACACGCCTGCTCTGTTGTTACACGCAGTACAGCCATGCCCCCCAACCTTTGTTGAGCCAAGGAACTTATTTTACATTAGAAACATCAAAATAACTCAACACACAGCGTTAATGTCTAAACCACGGGCAATAAAAGTGAGTAAACAGCTAGTGAAAATGTCCGAATTGGTCCCTGCATTTGCAGTAAATGAATAATAATTTTTGGATCTCTCATGACACACTATTGTCCTGTGGCACAGTGGTTGGGAATCACTGCAGTACGGTATACAGTGCAAATTTACTGCTTATTTATGACGAAGTTTGATTTATTTCAATACCAGGGGACGTGAAAGCCATATTACATACAGCATGTGTGTACATGTTTGCCGACCCCATTTTTAGAGGTAAAACACACACTATTTAAAGTGAATTATCAGGGTTGGATTGTGTTTGATGCGATAATGTAACATTTCGACAAACACACATATGCAGTGCTTCGCAATTATTTTCTGTCATGACACTTACCCCGTTGAAATACTGTTGAGAATATAAGAATATTTATTTATTTATTTATCTGTACAAACCACTGTATGAGCTGCTGGCACCATCATTGTGCATCAAATCCAAATAGATTACTAAAATGAACTGGCATAACATCTGCAGCAATTTATTACATTTTCCAAGTTAAGTTTGCTCACGTCACCCCTGACATCTTACAGCGCCCCCCGTTGGGCATCTATGTGTGGCGTTTGCATGTTCTCCCCGTGCGTGCGTGGGTTTTCTCCAGGTTTCCTCCTCCTGCATTCCAAAAATATACATTTTAGGTTCATTGGAAACTCAAAATTGTCCATAGCTGTGAATGGTTGCCTATATGTGCCCTGCCATTGGCTAGTGACCAGTCCAGGGTGTACCCCCCACCCAAAGTCAGCAGGGTTAGGCTCCAACATCCCCTAGTAAGGACAAGTGACATAGAAAATTAATGAATGTAAAATATTGCTTACATTTGCACAATTCATCATATGCGAAAAGGAGTAGAAAGAAGCAGATCTTATTCAATCCTACCCCTTCTCCAGGTCTGTTACACTTCATTCATTCACACCATATTTTTAACATGCTGACAGTTATGAAACCTTTAAAGTAGAATAAATGAATGCGCTGAATAAAGTAAAAGTTAAAGAGATATTTTCTTTTTAGTGGGTGATATACTTAAAAGAATATTTTTTTACATTCTGCTTTATGCAAAGAATATGGTCATTTTTAAGTAGGTCGTTTTCAGACGTGAATGACATCATAAAAAATACCCTGACACGTGACACTTGAGCCCCGGCAGAGAGTCGATTTTTCCAAATAACACACATACACACACACATGCGCACACGCACACACAAAACATATTTCCTCTCAATCTACTTACATGGCTCAATGCCACAACGGGATAAGTCTATGATTTGGTTCAACTGACCCTGTACAAGCGCCACAAAAACCACCAGCAGTATTGCTTGTGATGCTGAAAGATGCTCAAATTCGGCATTATTCCGCAGTATTTGAAAAGGGCAATCACTGTGCAGTGCTCATTAGTTTACCCCTGCAGTTGGCTGGCAGGTATATGGCTCTCCACCATATGACTTATGGCTGTAATTTAGCCTTGATTAGGTCCGCCATTACTTTAAGCTTAAGTGGCTGTCCTTCAGTGGAGGACTGAAAGATGTTAGTGACTCGCAGGTGCAGGGTTGAACAAATATAGTTTCATAGAAATACATACGGCGGTGTGAAAAAGGGTTTACCCCCTTCCTGGTTACTTATTTGTCACACTTAAATGTTTCAGTTCATCAAACAAATTTAAAATTTAACTGAACACAAAATACAGTTTTTTAAAGAAACTTTTTATTATTAAGGGAGAAAAAATCCAACCCTACATGGCCCTGTGTGAAAAAGTGATTGCCCCCTAAACCTAATAACTGGTTGGACCACCCTTAGCAGCAACAGCCACAATCAAGCCATTCAGAGGTGGACTTGCTGGTGTGTTTTGGATCATTGTCCTGCTGCAGAACCCAAGTTGGTTTCAGCTTGAGGTCACCAACAGATGGCCGGACATTCTCCTTCAGGATTTTTTGGCAGACAGCAGAATTCATGGTTCCATTTATCACAGCAAGTCTTCCAGGTCCTGAAGCAGCAAAACACCCCCAGAACATCACACTACCACCACCATATTTTGGAACTCTGCCATGCACGCCATTTTTTCCCAGTGTATTTCTAATGGTGGAGTCATGAACACTGACCTTAACTGAGGCAAGTGAGGCCTGCAGCTCTCTGGATGATGTTGTGGGGTCTTTCGTGACCTTTTGAATGAGTCACCCCTGCGCTCTTAGGGCAATTTTGGTTGGCCGGCCAATCCTAGGACGGCTCACCACTGTTCCATGTTTTCACAAGTTGTGGATAATGGCTCTCACTGTGGTTCGCTGGAGCCCCAAAGCTTTAAAAATGGCTTTGTAACCTTTCCAGACTGATAGATCTCAATTAATCTCAGTTAAGTTATGTTTTAGCAGGAGGGGCAATCACTTTTCCACACAGGGCCATGAAGGTTTGGATTTTTTTCTCCCTTAATATTAAAAGGTTTCATTTAAAAACTGCATTTTGTGTTCAGTTGTGTTGTCATTGACTATTTAAATTTGTGATCTGAAACATTTAAGTGTGACAAACATGCAAAAAGTAAGAAATCAGGAAGGAGATCACACCACTGCATATATGTATTGTATACGTTCTGCATGCAGAGAGAAACGTGTGATTTGTAATCTGACAGCAGTCGATTTACACCCACCCATTGGAAGCGGACCCACTTCTTTGTTGCAAAAATCAAACAGCATGCAGAGCTGCATTAATCAGGGTTCTCCGCCACTGTGTCCGATAATGAATCACTGCCTTGACTCTAGCCCTGACCCGAGGGTCACGTTTTTATAGACGACCACTTCATCACGAAACAATCTCCTGGGCGACTGCAGACAAAAGACGCACAACCTCACCTGATGACCTTGCTTCACGATCCATGGGCAGAGGTGGAGGAATTAAATAAACAAGGACTGGACCAATATGTGACCAACGTGTAAACAAATATATGTCATGTGGGATGAAGGCACACAGTGTTTTTAACATATTTCTCAAGCCTGTCATTGTCATTCATTAATGAAGTTAACTAAGCGTTGAATTGTGTTTATGTTTTCATCTTAGCCTCATTAACACCATTTTTCACCAACAGTTAACCTTTTAAACCCTCAGGACCCCGGTACTGGAGGCTGCTGGGTTCCGTCCATGTTGCTAGTAATTACTTAATATCAATAAATACATGTCCACGTAGCTGAAAGAACGTCAGCTGAAAGCTAAACATTTTTGGAAAACATAGGACATTTCAAACCACAAGCCCTTAAAATGGGGTTAATGTCCACGACCAGTATGTGCCATTAATAATTTCATAAACCAAAATTAACACGACAAACTTGGTCTAGCTGTTCCAATTGTAAAGGTGTTACTTCGCTACCCCAAAGAAACAATTAACCCCTAAAAGTCACAATTACGAGTGCACCTGAACGCCTCACAGCGTCTGCGCAGCTCAGCGAGCACGGAGCACAAAGCAGGAAGGAGACGGAGCATGAAGTTGTTCATTGATCTGTGTGCACCCCTGCTCACTCAAAATTTTAAGAGGGGTTGAAAAATGGTTAGATTTTGCACTGTTGGATCTTAAGGAGGTTATAAGTAGAGTTTCAAAATGCAAAAAGAAGAAATGGGAGTGAGACCATTTTTTTTCTGGACTAAACAATTTATTGCAAACAAGCTTTAAAGTAAAATAGGCTGTTCATCAGCTGATCAAAAGTTTAAACCATAGCTAAAAACCCTGAACCCCCCTCTGAAATAGAAATAAAATGTTGAAAAAAAGGATTCAGTAATGAGTAGCTGCACCATTCTTGTTAATCACCTAAAAATGGGTTTGGGTATACTTGATGCCAGTGTTTTCAGGATGCTAGTGGGAATGTTGCTCCAGGTGGTGAAGATGGCTTCACGGAGGGCATCCACAGTCTGGAACTGATGTCCATTTTTGTAAACCTCCCTTGCCATCCATCCCCAAATGTTCTCAATTGGATTTAGATCAGGGGAACACACAGGATGGTCCAAAAGAGTGAGCCTATTCCTCTGGAAGAAGTCCTTTGTTTGGTGGGCATTGTGAACTGCACACAGACATCACCACATAGCCAGCTGCCGTGTGACGCCCCTGCACAACCTGAAGCTCCATTGTTCCATTGAAAGAAAATGCACCCCAGATCATGATCAGTGGCACAGAGTACCGCCCTCCACTGTGCCGTGTGGAAAACATCTCAGGTGGGATGTCTTTGTCATGCCAGTGACGTTGGAAGCCATCAGAACCGTCGAGGTTACATTTTTACTCATCAGAGAATAAAAATTTCTTCCACCTTTCAATGTCCCATGTTTGGTACTCTCGTGCAAATTCCAAATGGGCAATTTTGTGTCACTGGAGGAGACCAGGCCTTTGAATTCGCTTTTTCTTCTTAAAACCCTTCTCTTGCAAATGCTGCCTGATGGTTATTAAACTGCACTTGTTACCAGTAACAACCTTCATTTGGGCCGAGGATTTGAAGACGTTGCAAATGAGTGTCTCACTGCGTCCAACCTCAGCAGAAATGGCGCACTGCGAGAGGCCTTGCTTATGCAGCTCAACAATCCAACCACATTCAAAGAGAGACAGCTTTTTTGCCTTTGCCATCAAGAGATCATGGCAGTGAATACCTGACAGAAAATGATGTTGAATCCACATTTTTGCCAAGATTTTGGCTTTTAAAGCCTGCGGTCTTAAAATTTCGATCAGCTGATGAACAGCCCATCTCACTTTAATGCTTGTTTGCAATAAATTGCTTACTCAACCATTTTTGTCTTACTTCCGTTTCGTTTTTTTTTTTAAGCTCTACTTAGAACCTCCATATGATCCAACTGTGCATAATGTATATTCTTTCAATTTTTCAACTCGTCTTAAAATTTGGATCAGAAAGAATGAGTAAATAAGTAGGTTTGATGATTAATGTCGTGCATTAAGAGTGTTGAGTCTCGTTCCAATATTTGCGCTGCGCAGCGAGGAAAACCTGTCACTGTGTGTGCGTGACTGGATGAGAGAATGGCGATTCCCCCAAAAATGAGGTTGGGTTGTATTGCTGGTTGTATGTATTTTAGTACTCCGAATACTGGTTTATCATATTTGTTAAACTTTCCCCTTCAATTTGATATTAAATTAATATGCAGACTTAAATCAGAACAGCCGCGAATGGACAAAAAAAGAAGAAGCTCAAATTCAACCCATTCAAATGGAAGATCCCAACATCAGACTGGAATAAAATATATGTAGATTGATTACTTGTTTATTTATCAGTGCTCATGTAAAACTTTATCAAAATTTGACCGTGCAAAATAAAAACTAAATGGCCCAAAATTGCTTATCAAATTAATTAACCAATTCAAGTAATCATGTTCAATATTTCAAGTTAATTAAGAAAAGGTTTTTGTTTTTTAAGTGTGCAGGCATAGGGGGGAAAATGCCAAATGTCTGAAGGGGTATGTGACGACTCATTAAAAAGGTCACAAAAGACCCCACAACAACATCCAAAGAACTGCTGGCCTCGCTTGCCTCAGTTAAAGTCAGTGTTCATGACTCCACCATAAGTAAGACACTGGGCATAAACGGCCTGCATGGCAGAGTTCCAAGACAAAAACCACTGCTGAACAAAAAGAACATTAAGGCCCTGCCCACACAAATACGTATTTTTTTTAAACGCATATTTTTCTCATCCACATGCAAACGTTAGATAAGTTAAATTTAATGCGCTCACGTAATCGGAGCTTCTGAATTGGTTAAAATTGCCTTAACATGGCTGCAGCACTACCATTACTTTGGCATGCGCATGACAGCCTGTGAATGCGTATTCATGTGGATAGAAATAGTTTCAAATATCACCGTGTGGATAGAGATTTTTTTTTTTACACCGAAGAGGGGCAAAAGTGCGCTTCTGAAAAAAATCCATGTTTATGTGGGAATTACCTAAAGCTCATCTCAGGGAAAATACTCTGTGGTCTGACGAGACAAAAGTTGAACTTTTTGTAAGGTGTATGTCCCATTACATCTGGTGTAAGAGTAACACCGCATTTCAGAAGAAGAATATCATACCAACAGTAAAATATGGTGGTGGTAGTGTGATGGTCTGCTTCAGGACCTGGAAGACTTGCTGTGATAAATGGAACCATGAATTCTGCTGTCTACCAAAAAATCCTGAAGGAGAATGTCCGCCCATCTGTTGGTGACCTCAAGCTGAAACCAACTTGGGTTCTGCAGCAGGACAATGATCCAAAACACACCAGCAAGTCCACCTCTGAATGGCTGAAGAAAAACAAAATGAAGACTTTGGATTGGCCTAGTCAAAGTCCTGACCTGAATCCTATTGAGATGCTGTGAAATGACCTTAAAAAGGCGCTTCATGCTGGAAAAGCCTCCAATGTGGCTGAATTACAACAATTCTGCAAAGATGACTGAGCCAAAATTCCTCCACAGCGCTGTAAGAGACTCATTGCAAGTTATCACAAACGCTTGATTGCGGTTGTTGCTGCTAAGGGTGGCCCAACCAGTTATTAGGTTTGAATCCACACAGGGCCATGGCTGATTCTTTTTCCCCCTCCCTTAATAATACGAAGTTTCATTTGAAAACAACATTTTGTGTTCAGTTGTGTTGTCACTGACTAATATTTAAATTTGTTTGATGATCTGAAATATTTAAGTGTGACAAACCTGCAAAAAAAAAAAAATCAGGAAGGGGCAAACACTTTTTCACACCAGTGTATTATACAATAATCACAAAATAATTCTGTAATGCAGAATTGGTGTTTGTGATATGTATTTTCTCACAGGAAATTCATCTGTCAGACTTAAAGGCAAATCTGTGTTTTTATTAATTATTGGTATCAATATTTTAGATTTCATAGTTACATTATGCCCTTTTGCTCTATTTCTCCACTTTTCCTGGGTTTTTGTCTATCGTATTTCTGCACAATGGACACACAGATGGCTCCTGGGACACACTTTGGACACACATGTGTGTTCGGAGAACCAGACTGTCTTGGTTTTGCCAGGAAGGCAAGTCTTTGAGGAATGTGTCCAAACTCTGCCTTCTTGGGTGTGTTGAGATGCATTATGGAGGGGATTATGCAGCTTTTACACCGGCATTGCACGGCGATTCATGTGCAATCGCAGGTGCTGAGTGACAGATACTTCAAGCAAGAAACACTTCTTGACTTTCACTATTAATGCGCACCCCTTTTGCTCAATATAGCAATGGATCTCTTCTATGTACTGTGAGGTGTGTTATGAAACGAAACCAGTAATTGCTGGAGTTGGTGCCCAGCCAAATGTAACGAGCGTATATACAATCACTCAGTGATGAAAGGTGAACATCTACACTCAAGGAAAAAAGAAACGCAACACTCAGTTTTGGGAGTTTTGGGGGGTCAGAATAATTTTATTTGTGAGATCTGCCAGTTTTATATGACCTCTACATCCATTTTTAATCCTCTGGCCAACTCATGCGGCGTTTTTGAGTCCAATAACACAAGCAAACGATAGAACCCCCCCCAAACCAAAAGTTACAGGAATCGCATTATACTGGCCCGTAGTGTGTCCCAATGGTCTTGGCTGCGGACCTGGTGGCGGGCCGGAACCTGTCACTGTGATGTGCCAGCGGGTTGGCGCGGTCTTGTGCAACGATCGTTACACGGGGGCGACCAGTGCGAGGGCGGTCGTTTGATGAACCAGTGTCGTGGTATCGCTCAGCAAGACGAGTAATGGTGGAGCGGTGGACTCCAAACACCCTGGCGACAACAAGACAACCCCGTCCAGCTTGGAGCATGCCAATAGCTCGATCCCTCTCTGGTTGCGACGATCGTGCCATCGTGAAGAAGTGTGTTCATTCTAGTGCCCTTTTATAGAGAAGGCCTGAGCACAGTTAACCAGTGGTAAAACTCAAGTCAGAGTTTCAAACACGAGCTTGTGTGCATAAACAAGCCTGAAAAGCATTCTTTATTGTCTGCACAATCAGTCAAGCGGAACTAAGAAATCTGTTCACCTGTCTTCAGCCTAATTTGGAGTGAAATCATGATGCTAATGTCGCTCTGCTGCCGCCTGTCTGCTCTTTGTCTGCAGTGCACTCCGGTCGGTGAAGGCGGAGACTCCCGAGCACACCTGCAGGCAATTTCCCCTGGGACCCTTCTTGAGCAAGGCAGCAGCGATACCTCGGTGCCAGATTGTACTTCCTGCTACCTTGTTACCTGCTATCGCATAGTCTGGCTCCTGTACCCTTTTTCCTACTTTCTGGCTCCGTTCATTCTTGCCATGAGGTATAACCAGTCCTGCATTCTGCTTCCTGTTAGTATTAGTTTCCTGCTTAGGTTTGCCTGCAGTGTTTTTTGTTGCTATAGTACTAGTTATTATCCTGTCAGCCCTTTGCTGTCAGCGCTTTCCCTTTGTTCTACCCATTGTGGATTTTCCTGTTTTGTGTTGTACTTTTTCCCTTGTGGACACCCTTTGTTGCATTAAATATTTTGTTTATCATTTTTGTCTTTTTCCTCTGCGCTGGGATCCAAACTTTCACTTTGGCGTGCGCCAAGCCTGACAGCTAAGCCATTTTTCCAAAGGCACCCGTATTTGTTAAGGATTTTCGAAAATAAAATTTCCTTGAGTATACTCGGGTTGAGCTGACTAACCTTAAACAACTCTGATGAAATGTAGAATTACTACAGCTTCTGCTTGGAAAATAAACACGGCAACAGCTGTCCAACTTTGATGGAAAAAACAGCCACACGTCACACACTGACGCAGACGCTGGGAACACAGGGGTAGGTTCCAAGGTGCGCGTTAAGCACTTAATGTACGCTTACAATAATGCTTTGCACACTGCCACTGCCATATTACTGTATTATCATTCATACTAGCGATGCATTAGCTCACAGTCTGACTGGCTTCTGGCTGCCCTGTTGTCCCGAGACAGCTTTTCTCCAAGCGAGAAATCTCGTCTCGTTTTAATCTCTGGACACCCGTAATAGTTCATTCAGCAGCATGACCCTGGAACAGATGTATTCAATCTCTGAACAAATTTGATGGAATAAAATCAACTTTTCACAAATCAATAAGATTCCCTTTCTTCAAATACGCATTTTTTGGTCAGTCCTTGGTCATCATTACCAAGAACAACATGAAACTGGAGTACCTTAATACAAAACACAAACAAAATGTTGAACAAATCATTTATCATACTTTTAGTGATTTATCAAATGTGGTGCACAGGTTTTTTTTAGCAACTCGTTGTGTCACAAAATTCTTATAAAATTATACAAAAACTACCCCTGTAACTTTTTTTTTCGGACCATTTTTCTTCAAAGGAGACCAGGAAGTGAATCAACTTGTCTGAACCAATTCATTGTTCCACCCACCAATCAAAACATGAGTCAATAATGCCCACATATAAATCTTTTATGGAGTGGTTTAAAGCCATGAATTTTTATAACCTTTCCGGTCCTTTTCATTAGAATTTCGGACGACATAATTAGGTGCAAATGAATGTTCAAGGACGTTTGGGTGGTGTATATGTGCTGTGTGTTATATGCTGGTGTAATTGTGGTAGTTGTCAGAAGTTGGACTTTTATATTATTGTTGGAAATGGAAGGCAGATTTTTTTTTCAGGGGTTTTATGGCACAGGTCACATCTGCCACGAGATAATGACAGGGGTAAGCCAAATGGAACATGAAGGATGTGTGTGTTAGTGAATATGTGTGTGTGGGGTGGGGGGGTATGTGCCTGAGCAGTGTGGATTGCAAGGGGGAGTTAATGAGTCTCCTATGAGCTATTATCTGTACCTTAGCCCCACTCTCTGCAATAATACAAGCAACAGAGGTCCCTAACAACAACAACACACCAATGCAACATCCACTTGTGATGTTGGACCCACCCCCGAAAACCTGAAGTCATATCAGCAGATTGTTTCATTACTGAAATGTACTCTCCAGTGCACATAAAACTTCCAGTGCAGAAGTCAAGAATCCAAGACACCCTCCACAGACATACCAGACACACAGGGCCAGGATCAGCTGACTGTCAGTTGTACTGCATCCTGTCAGACCACTAAGCCAATTATGTAATCTATTTTAGAACCCAGCCCCACTTACGTCAATGTAGGTCACTTGTTTACCTGCTTCACTGGGCTTCGGGTGTAAGTATTCTTATGGATGACATGTTTTTGTATTGTAACACTGAATGAAGTTCCATACGGAAACTGTGAGGCAATACACTTGTTTTTCATTCAAGCAACGCAGAAAAACGAGTGGAGCATTAAAATACATTTCTAAGAGTCCACAGTCGTCGGGGTGGGCGATAGTGACAATTAGGGATGAGTCGGATACTCGTTTTAGACCAATATCCGTTACGGATAGTGCATTTTTGCCGAGTACGAGCATGAAACAAGTACAGATAGTCATTATCCGTAATCGTGATGAAGAGAAATCCTCGTTGGGTATCTACTTCTGTATTCACTCTTCACGCTCTGCGACTGGCCAGTCACAAACAGCGACCGCCCCTCCCTAGACAGACTCCCTACGGCCAGAGAGAGGAGTACACGGTGCATTTGACAAGACAGAGTTGAAAACGGCTTGTGTCGCATTGGTCAATGCCTCCACTCCAGAGGGGTTTTTGGGTTTTAGGTTTTCCTCAGCTCAGCTCTAAAGTTGCTTGGTGCTTGCTTGGTTTTGTTTCGTTACGTATGCGGTGCATTTGACAAGACAGAGCTGTAAATGGCTCATGTTGCAAACTTTTGCTGGTAGTACTGAACACGGTGCTTTTGAGAAAACTACAGTGAAAAAGGCTGACAGATTATTTCCCTGTTTGCCATCACTGGATGTTTGCATGAACCACCAACTTCACATAGAGCATTAAAAAATAATTAAATAATAAAGTCTTACAGATCACTTACACACATACACAGTACACATATAGCTGACTAATATATAGCAATATTACATTATATTAAGTCCCACCCCATTTCCAGTTAAACCACACCCACTTCCGGTGTATGTCCCGCCCACGCCAACAGATACAAATAAAGATAATTTAGATGGGTGAACAGATACAGATACAGATAGTGATGTACTCGCTCATCCTTACTGAAAATGTTGGTTTGGATCCAATTTCAAGTCATCGAACTGCCGATACCAATAATGATACGGGACACATTTTTGAAATAATTGAATTATTTTGTGATGTTGCCTTTAATGTGTTGATCATGATTGTAATCCGAATATAGATTATACGTTGACAAATATTTTAGGAATACCAAAAAAATACAAAAAAAAAAGTTTTATCAACAAACTTGCGAAGAATTAAACAAAAATCATACAATAGCAACAAAATAATACAAAATGACTCCCTTTTATTACATACAGCACAATTGTGTGAGCAAAATAGTCATTTGTGCAAAATAACTGAACAAAAACAAAAAATAGTATTGGCTCTCATTCAAGTCCTTTGGCTTTTTGCCCACAAAGCCCTCCTGTGTTCAAGGATTTATCCCCTCAGTTTGTAAACCATATAACAATACATGTCTATATATATATATATATATATATATATATATATATATATATATTAACAATGTGACAATATGAACACACCTAAAAAATCCATATACACCTGTAGTTCTGAAAATAAACATAGAAGAAAAGAATAGATATGGATCCAGTCAGAAACAAGATGATATTGCTGCAACAAAGCAACAGGTGGCCACCCTTCTGCAATCAAAGGGGTGTGGATGTGGATGTCAACAACATCGATACAAGCATTCTAATGTCTGGCAGGAATAACACCACACCTGACATCATCATAAAGTTCATCAACCACAAAAACAAGGTTTGCTGAGGCAGAGAAGCAAGCTGAAAGGTACAAACAGATGCAGGCAAAGTCTCAGTTTTAGTTCTGCTACACCTGAGCGCTGCCTTTTACACAGTTGATCATGTAATCTTATTATAAAGTTGTGAAAACTGGGTGGGAATCTCTAAACCGCTTTAAACTGGTTCAAGACCTATCTGGAGGACAGGAACTACTTTGTTGGAATTGGTGACTGTGTCTCAGACCGGCTATGACGTGTGGGGTTCCTCAGGGGTCAATCCTGGGACCCCTATTGTTCAATCTGTACATGCTTCCTTTAGGCCAGCTAATACGCAGCTGCAATTTGTCCTACCACAATTAATGCAGACGACACTCAGATTTCCGTGTCACTGATGGCAAGTGAACATAGTCGTGCAGATTTACTTTGTCTCGGCATCAAACAGATCTGTGTGTGGATGCAAAACAACTTCCGCCAGCTCAACTCAGACAAAACTGAAATCACTGCCTGTATCCCACAGAAACAAAGACCAAGTGTTTTTAGTCACCTTGAGACTTTTTCTCAAACTTCATCACCAGGCTAGAAATGCAGAAATACTGGACTCAGATCCAAACTTCCATCCATCCATCTTCTACCGCTTATGCAAGGTTGGGTCGCGGGGGCAGCAGCTTAAGCAGGGAGGCCCAGACTCCCCTCTCCCCGGTCCAGCTCCTTCCGGCGGATCCCGAGGTGTTCCCAGGCCAGTTGGGAGACTTTCCCGAGGCCTTCTACCGATCTGCCCTGAACACCTCCCCAGGGAGGCGTCCTGACCAGATGCCCAAGCCACCTCCTCTGGCTCCTCTCAATGCGGAGGCTTAGCGGTTTTACTCCGAGTCTTTCACGGATGACAGTGCTTCTCACCTTATCTCTAAGGGAGAGCCCAGCCACCCTACGGTGAAAACTCATTTTGGTCGCTTATACCCGCGATCTTGTCCTTTCGGTCACTACACAAAGCTCAAGACCATACGTGAGAGTAGAAACCTAGATCGAATACGGTGAGGCTGCGTTTCGGTTTTATGCTGCCAAAACCTGGAACATTTTTCCAAAAGATGTGTGAAAAACCTCAAATTTAGCAATGCTCAAATGACTGGCTTTTTCAACAGGACAACACTGCTGTTCACAATGCTCTCCTGACAACAGTGGCGGAGCTACGGGGTGGCCATGGCCACCCCTGGTCACTCTCTGGCCAGCACACTGGCCATCTAGACTTTTCAGGTATCAACTTATTGCCATCCCTTATGTGAGTAATGGTCTCACCTTGGCCACCCCAAAGAAAAATTTCTGGCTCCGCCAAAGCCTGACAAAAGACTTCTTCCAGAGAAATAACCTCACTCTTTTGGGCCATCCTGTGTGTTCCCCAGTTCCAGTTGAGACCATTTGGAGATGGATGGCAAGAGGCATTTACAAAAATGGACATCAGTTCTACACAGCCTCCTGGAAACACTGGCATCAAGCATGCCCAACCAATTTTGAGGTGACTAAGGTGATTAATGGCACAGCTACTCATTACTGACTCCTTTTTTTTTAACATTTTATTTCTATTCTAGAGGGGGATTCATTTTTTTTTTTAGCTATGGTCTTAAACTTTTCATCAGCTGATGAACAGCCTATTTCAGTTTTATGCTTCTTTGCAATAAATTGCTTACTCATTTTTTTTGTGTCTCATTGCCATTTCTTTTTGCATTAGAAAGCTCGACATTTATCCTTATTATCCATCCATCCATCCATTTTCTGTACCGCTTCTCCTCATTAGGGTCGCGGGGGCATGCTGGAGCCGATCCCAGCTGACTTCGGGCGACACCCTGGACTGGTCGCCAGCCAATCGCAGGATCCTTAATATCCAACAGTGCAAAATTTAAATTCTAGCAATTTTTCAACTGCTCTTAATCTTGCAATTATGAGTGTATATCAGAATTTGGACACACTTTAGAATAAGTTACACAAAAATACAGTAGTTACTGAGGAACTAATGCAGAACTAATGAGGAACTAATGAGGAACTAATGACTAAGGCACATACATTTAAAGTAGTTACTGAGGAACTAAGACATACATTTAGAGTAGTAACTGAGGAACTAATGAGGAACTAATGACTAAGGCACATACATTTAAAGTAGTTACTGAGGAACTAAGGCACATACATTTAGAGTAGTAACTGAGGAACTAATGCAGAACTAATGAGGAACTAATGAGGAACTAATGACTAAGGTACATACATTTAAAGTAGTTACTGAGGAACTAAGGCACATACATTTAGAATAGTAACTGAGGAACGAATGAAGAACTAATGAGGAACTAATGAGTAGTTATGGTTAGGGTTAGGTAGGTTCGATCCTCATACTGTAATTTTGTGCACCTTATTGTAAAGTGTTACCCAGAATTTAATTAAAAGATGGAAAAGGCTGCTCGTGGATGCCGTCTATTAGTGTGGCAGTATGTGTGCGTGTGTGTGTGTGCGTGTGTGTGTGAGAGAGAGAGAGAATCCCCCCAGATAAGCCATGGTGGAGAGTTGCAGAGTAATCCCGTCGTGGGGACAGAGGGAGAAAGGCATATTAGTGCGCCAGGGTGCCAGTGTGAGGTCACATCCTGCATGTCACGCAGAAACTAAATCAAGTTTGAGAGAGCGACTTGTAACGGAGTTTGGAGAAGGAGGGTGAAGGCGCATCGGATACGTGTTATGAAGGACGAAAAGAGACTCCCTCTAGGAGTTTCTAATATGTCGGGATGTGAGCTGCACCTGTGCTAGAATGGCCTCTCATCGCACTGGGATCTGTGAGGGATGGCAGCTTTTCACCATCACCATCACCACCATCTCCCAAACGCGGACCTGCGGAGGCTTTTCCACCGGCTCACCCTCGCGTCCTCTTTGAGCATCCTCTGCTTCTCGCTGGTTTATCTCCTCACTGGTTGCTGCCAGTCTGGTGTGGTAGAAAACTCTGACTTCAAGCGACCCACTCCCTGGTTCCTCACGCCCCTAAGGCTGTACGAGAGGAACGGAACCGGGGCTTCCAGAGAAGGGTCAGTTGGCGAGGGTGCTGTCACCGATCATGCCGGGCTAGAGACGAACATCTCGGGGAAGGAATGGACAGCCAGTCGGAGGTTACCCCATGCTCTGATCATTGGGGTTAAGAAAGGAGGAACCAGAGCTTTGCTGGAGTTTCTGCGGCTGCACCCGGACATCCGAGCCCTCGGGTCCGAACCGCACTTCTTTGATCGGCATTACGCACGAGGACTGGACTGGTACAGGTATATATTTATTTCCATCACAGCTGACTTACATGCTGGTTGAATGCACTTTCAGCTGATAATGCCCCTCTTCACGCAAGTCGCATATCTATGACTGACTTTATGCCATCTCAGTGGATATCGTGGAATGCTAAGTAACACCACGCAAGAATGTAAGGAACATAGAATGGTTCATGTGACCTTTCCTGACACTATATTAAAGTTGTGTAGCATGCAATAACTGTTTAGAAGTTAATAATACACAGCAAGGGTGTCCAAAGTGCTAAATACATATAAGTATAAAATGAAACAAGAAAACACAGCAGCAATTTGGAACTTAATAAGAAAAAGTAATAATGTTAATCAGAATACACTTTGCCATTTTTGTACACGGGTGCATGTCAATAGATTTAATTATTGTACAAAGGTTATTGAATTTCAGACGTTTGGTTCGGGCTCATTTGCTGATTTGAGCGTCAACCAGTAATTTTTTTCACAAATTTTGACATTTTATGAGACGCCGGATGAGTTCAATGATTAAGAAATGAAGAAACACAGTTTTGAAGTATTTCGCTCTGTGTGTAGTGGCTCAATAGACCATCGAAATGTTGAAATAAATGAACTTGTTAAAGATATTGTAACTGGACACCCCGGCGATACAGGCATACGTTTTAATTTGTGCACCCTATAGACTACATTGCGTTTGTTCGTCGCATCACGCAACAGTCGGTTCATTCACATATCTAAAAGTTTTGCGCTGCAGTGTGCGTTGTGCAAATTCATAACTAAATTCACCCCAAGATACTTTTATTATGCTTTGTTATGGTGCAGGTCCAGAATGATCTGCTTCTGACACATCCTCGAACATATACAGACTTGAATCCACAATCCTTATGTGAGACATGAATACACGTCTTTCCCTTTTCTGTGCGTTCTAAAGAGAGAAAAACAGCTAGCACGAGGCAGCTAACAATGCATGCAATGAGAAGCACCTATTCCGCCTATAAAGCCATTTAAAAACATCAACAATGTTCCATTTACATAACGTGACCCCTGCATATTAACCAAGATACACCGACATTGTTACTGTAGGAGCTAACACCGAAGAACTACTTTTCAGGTGTAGTGACACAGCGCCTCACGCCACGACCAAGAGCTGCTGCATCTCCTGTGAGTTTGGAAAAGTTCATGCTAGGTTGTAATTCATGCCTCACGGAAGAAGCTTGTGGCAATAAGCTGAAAAGTTGGTCAACTTTGAGATTCCACACTCTACCAACTAATCATCCAGAAAGACTGAAGAAGCACTGGATGCTGGTTGCTGTTGTTGACGGAAGTAGCATTCGTTGCTATGGGCTGTGTGAAATCCATGCGCCGAGAAAGGAATCTGTGGTAATGCTTAGAATGACCAAAGTACAGAAGTATTACATGTTATCATGAATGTACCTGTTACTGCATGGCCACAGCATGTCTGTAAAACCATAAAACCTTGTTGGAGAGTTTTTAAAGGTGCTTTAATAGAAGGCTTTATGGGCGGAATAGGTGAATCCCATTACATTGCATTATTAGCTGCCTCGTGCTGGCAGTTTTTCAATATTTAGAACGCACAGAAAGCTTTTCCTATCTCACAAGCAGAGAAAAGCAAGTTGAAAGTGTTTTTAATTGTCTGGTGTTGCTATTTTACCTCCTAGTGGGATTACTTTGCTGATTTCAAATCCTCATATACTCATGCAAAACACTAAGGGACAATGAAATACTGTATTAGGAAGTCTCCCGGGTTAAATGATAACTGGCTTTTGTGGTTTGCATCATCACCCTCTACTGCACCAATTAGCAGCCTCCAGCTTTCCTTTCGTTGTGTTTGCATACCAAAACATATCCCTACAAGTATTCCGTAGAGGCTTAGATGACAGTCAAAGAGACTGTGCCATCTGGCTACACCGATGTGCGCGTGGTATGTGTTTGTGTACGTGTCTGTGTGTCTGCGTGAACCGGGGTGAGAGCAAGGTCTGCAGGATGAGTCCTCACAGAGCTGCAGAGTAATCATCTCCGGAGCCGGAGCCAGATGTTGCTGTTGTCATGTGGCTCTGTTCTCAGCATGTTCAAAACTTCAATACTCAGAACTCACGCACACAGGAACAACAGGGGAAAGGCGGAATCTGTCAATCATTATAACGTAGGCAGAAATGCTTCTGTAAAAAACGTGCATATTGTGTAACGACTGCACCTAAAGTCCCAGAAATATGAGCCCAATATGGCAGATTAAAACTGTACCCAAATCTGGATTGTACCGTGAAATACTAACCAGTTTACAGCATATTACTGAGGTTCAATATTGGCATTGGCTCAATGCTGGGAGCGTCTTTGGCATGTCAGCGACACCATAGCCTGACACGGACACCAGTTTTTTCCCGACCGTTATACTAGGGGGGCGCCCCGCCTCCCCCAATGGCACCTGCGAGGTTGTGGTGCACACATGCACAAACACGCGCACACATGCACGTGCGCAGCATAGACGACTGTATTGCAATCGACCCTGCGCAGTTACATTTCACAATCTTTCACGATACTTGAAATGTTTGAGATACAAATGACAAATGACCGATGACTTCTGATACAAATGGCATTTTCTCTCAATTGCCATGAGGATTATAAAGGGGTCCTTGGAAAATGGCGTCTGTGGTCCTAAAAACTTTTACAACCCCTGTTGTAAGGGACAAATCAAATAGTTTGTAATCGTTCTGAGCTGGGGGTGTGTTTAATTTTGTGTGCAGAATATGCCATGGGCCAATAAAAAGCAAGCTGCAAGGAACAAATGGCCCTTGAGCAGGACTTTGGACATGCCTGACATAGACACTTTAAAAATGTATATGAAGCCCCTTTTATGATACAGCATGTCCCTAAAGTCTGGACCCCTTAGCAAAAAGACATATATTATACAACAATAAACAATAAATGGAATACTATATATACTGTGATATAAATATCAATATAATATGAATATTTTCTTATTTTTAATTAATTCTTTTTAATATATTATTATATATAATGCTGTACATTTGTACCAATTAATTTTTTTCTTCAGTAAAATTCATTGTAATTTTTCCAAATTTTTACAAATTTACAATAATTATTTATCTATGAATGAATTGTTCATTTAATGAAACCTTCTTGTATAATGTATGTATATTATTTGTCCAGATGTTAGGGACACCCTTTTTCCAATGGGCGCTATAGAATACTTTTCAAGAGCCAAGCAGGTCTGAACTTTTGTTTAAACAATACGGCATACAGAATAGATATACAGCTGAATAGATTCCAGTGATCGATTGTACTCTGTGGGTCAATGTAACCACATCACATTTATTTGGTGCAGTGCATAACTGTCCATTCACACACATGATGTAAACCAGGGGTGTCCAAACTTATTCCAGCGAGGGCCACATACTGAAAAATGACGCAAGGGCCACTTTGATATTTTGTAAACCAACACATACTGTACATGTAGCTCAAGAAAAAACTGCATTTCACCTTTGTAATATAATATATAGGTGAAATGCTACTAAAAATGATGTTTTTTCCATAATAATACGAGTTTACTCTTGCAAAATTGTTTTGTTCTTCATTCGATTATGGCTTTTTTTCTTAATATTTTGACTTTAATCTCGTAAAATTACAGCTTTTTTTTCCATTTCTAGTGTTTTTTTTAAATTTTCCAACTATTTCATTTTTGGTTTCCTCTTGTAAATTTTCTTCTTGGAATTATAACATTATTCCCATGATATTTTTTAAAAATCTTTTTTAACTTTTTTTTTCTCTTAATATTTTGACTTTACTCTCTTAAAAATTTCTGCTGTTGATTTAAAAAACAAAACAAAATTCCAAATAGTTCAACTTTCTTCTTGTATATTTTCTTCTCTTAATATTTTGGCTTTATTCCTATGTTATAAATTTTCCCCCAACCTAAGTTTCCAAAAATTACAACTTTATTCATTGTTTTAAACTTTAAAAATTATTTAATATTTCAATTTCATGCTACTAAAATTAAATATTTCCTCATACTACTACTTTATTCTTTTTTTTTCTTGCTAGATTACAACTTAATATTTTGACTTTTGATTGATTTACCCATTTTTGCTGCTGTTGTTTTTTTTTATAAATTTTCCTTGTTAAATTCCATTTTTAGACTGTGGTGCGGGCTATAAAATTTCAGCCGCGGGCCGCAAATGGCCCCGGGGCCGCACTTTGGACACCCCTGATGTAAACATTCCAGTTTGGACAACTGACAGAGAAGTTTAGACTAAGGAAGGAAGGGGGGAACGCCACAAGACTGGGTGATGCGAGTGCGACACCAGACTGTCACGTCTCCCTGCGGGCCAGATGGGGCTCACGGCACGTCGAGCCACTTGACATCACTGTCAGCCCTGTCAATTGACCTCTGACTTCAGGTCACCTTACACTGGGAGTTAATGATGTGTCTACAGCACTCCATAAGAAACCGAATAGTGAAACACAATAAAATAAACACAAATAAAAGGGTTGTTTCAAGGGTTGTTTCATACTATGGAGCCAGTGTGAGTAAGTACAGTGAAACCTCGGTTAGCGTCCTCCCCCGTTTCGGTTAAAGTTGAAAGTTTACGCCACCATTTTTGCCTCGGTTTGCGTTCATTCTCCGGTTAGCGTACAATATGTCGTGTTGTTAATACACTGCGTGAGTCCAACTGTGTTCTTCATGTATTTTTTTTTAATCACAAAAAGACCTTCCTTGTCAGCATCCTATTAGCTAGCTTACAAAATGGCAACCGGAACCAGAAGTTACGTCGGCCGTTGATGTCATCAGCGGTTGACGCTTAAAAAAAGCACCCGTTTTTTTTTGCAGTTTTATGCGGATAAAACAATTCGGAATGCATGTAAATGAAAATGTAAGGTTACTTTCACCTTCACCGAAGGCGTGACTGTTCCCAAAGACACCATGTGGCGGCGAGATCAACCAACACCACCTTCCTGTTTTCAGTCACGTCAAGAATCTATCATTTTAAAACTATAAAAACGTGTTTTGTGTTAACATTTTTAGCTCTCTGGAACGGGTTCATTGGATTTACGTGATTTCTAATGGGCAAAATTGATTCGGTTAACGTCCGTTTCAGTTAGAGTCTGACCATCTGGAACAAATTAATGACGCTAACCAAGGTTCCACTGTAGAGGAAGTACAGCTGTTGGTTTCTTAAATGTTGTGAAAGTGTCATAATAGACCACAATGAACCCCATTGTTTGTTGTAGATGTGTGAGTATGATGGCCCTGCATGAATTGGGATGTCTTTAGCTTCCAGGAGTTGTGTACAGATCCTTGCATCATGGCAACAAACAAAAGTGTTGCATTTGTATTTTTGTTGAGTGTAATTGACCACAAAACTGCGGAAGGCCATCACATGCTGCATGAAAGATTGTTAGCTGGTAGTATGGTAATTGTATTTTGCAGTGGTATAGAACCATCATATCCAACCTTAACCCTAACCTTAAGAGCAATAATGACACCTATGACACTTCTTGGAACTATTTAATGATGCACTTTCATTGCATTGATATACAGTTTCCACAACTTTATATCAGTGATTTATTAATACTCAGAACCAATCATGGTGAGGCAAATGGACTTTGGGATACGCTGTATGTTGGACACAACCCTCCCAACGAGCATTTAGAGGGGCAATTGAGATCAGTGCCCCAGACAACAATGCACTAATGGTGTTCGAGGGGAGATTGGATCAGGAAAAGCACTGCAATAAATGAGAGAGAGCCTGGAAGTTTCCTGTGTACCGTGTTGTCTCGGATCAATACCTCTATCTCCTCGCACTGACCTTGGGTTGACTCCAGCATGAGAGCGCTTTGCATTGGTCAGCTCAGCTTCTGTTACAATTAGCAGGAAGCTTTATCCTGCTGCAGGATTATCTCATAGAGAAGGGGTCGTGTTACATGCATGCAGCTCTTCCAAAGGCGTCCATTAAAAAATAACTGAAAATTCACATTTGACTCCTGATGCTTTGTTGCTGATGGATGCCAGCAGAAGTGAATGGAGCGAGAGGTAAAATTGCAAGGAGGAGAGATAAAGGGGGTTAAAGGGGGACTACTGTTACAGCAACCTCGCACATCTGCTCTAACCTCTGCCTCGACCCCTGGGGAATGCTGGGATCATGTGTGTGAGTGTTTATGTGCAAAGGCCGCCTTTTTTCTGTTTCTGTCGCAGACTGGGGACAGTTCGGCCCTCCAGACCGCAGGGCTTCTTCTATTTTGTTCTTGAGGAACACTCCGATTTATCAATATTATTGACCCAGTCCATTGTGGTCGCAATTTCATGTGGTCTCAATGTGATCCAAAGAAAAGACCAAAAAGAAAGAAAGTCTAAGTAAGACCACCACCAGCTGTGTTGTTTTAATGATCTTTTTCACAGCAGTCATTCTGACATATAAAAACACAGCAAATAGCAGGAAACATACAGATAGTAGGATTTTGTGCATTAAAATCCTAAAACCAACACAATGTAGGCCAATATATGCTATGCTATCTGAATAAAATGTCGACATTTGAACTTTCTGTTATTGCTGGGTCACTTCCGGCAATCGGATGGGGGGGTCAAACATCGAATATGACCATGTACACACTCAATAGCTTTCTTTGGTTTTCTGTTTGATGTTGTTTTGATGCAGTTTATAACGGCCTCCTGCCTTAAATCAACTTCATATCATCCCTGCATTTTTCATACAGCTTATTGTGTTCAGGTTCACAATGTGGACACGAATCGAGACCGCGCAGCTGCATGAAAGCCAGTCATGTGAACCACTACATTACCAATAACGCACAAGCCAACTCCTTCTACCCAGTGTCATGGGGTCAAAATGAGAACCTTTTCAGGCCGCTACTGAAAGTGACAAGCTAACACAGCTGCAGAAACGTTGTTTGAAGTAAATCGGGGATGCATGTAGCCAAGGACATCCAGTGACAAAAGGGAATACAGAAAAATGACTCAATGATTTTGGAGTTATCTGCTGTGATGGCTCTGATTCATCTGCAATTCATATTGAACTCATTAAGGGACGCCGTTCAATTCATACCCTTTGTCCTGCCATGACACAGCGCATGGTGCTCCTTGTCTTTTTGTGTTTCGACAATGGCGTGTAATTGCCATGCAAATCACAGAAAAAGGGCTGCCAAAACCTTGGATGCTCTGCAGTAGTTAATGGGCGGTTGCCAATTGCAGGGAAGAATTAATGCTGAATCAATGATACCCATCTGCAGCATAATTTTGGTTTTCATTTGAAACCAGAGCGGGGAACAATTCATGCTATTATAAACATACTGGATTTGGCTTGTGGTTTTGTTTGTTGTGTGATTAACTGGGGTTCAGGTGTGGTCGGGCCTGGGCCTGCAGTGGAGGTGATCGCCATGAGGCCCAGACGGGTGGGGCGGGCAGGCTCTCATTAAGGCCCTCCCTTGAGACTTTGGGCACCTCTATGATGGATGTCTCTTGGAAGTGGTCAGGGCACTGCCACAATAGAGCGACCCCTTAATGGTCCCCCGTACCGAGGCAATGAGAGGCCTCCTAATAACACACTCATGCATGCATACACATTCACATTTATGCCCTCAAATTTGGAATATGTCATCAATAACACAATTTATGCCCTCCTTGGCTCACATCGAACCCTATGGCCCCCACTATCCAACGCTGCGTATTCCAGCTGATGAACACTGCAGGTTCACATTTTCTAACACACACTGCATGACACAGCATGCTGCTGATGAGGCTCCAGAGGGTCCTGGCTCCCCTATCTTCCACCTGCCACTCTTGGTTCCAGCTGAGGCCCTGTGCTGCGTTATTAGCCCCCTGTTTAATTCTCCGTCCCCTTTGCATTTGCTCCTCCTTGTGCCAATCACTCTTGTGGACACTGACTTAGGCATAGCTACCCTAAGCCCCATAAGGATCAATAACCAGTAGGTTTGCCTGGTCTGGGGTATTACCCACCAGGGAGTGTGGATGAAATATTGGGAAATGGCTAACTAAAGGGAGGTTCCTCAAAGGCAAACAGAGGCTTATGATAAGCGGCGAGCTAATCCCTGTGTTCATCATACTGGATGTTTGATCTTACTCTCAAAAGTGAATGTAAGTGGAAGCATGTCGCCAAAATAGGCTTGGAAACTGCCAGTTAATTTAGTCCGATTTTTTTGGCTAAGGGATTTCACTATCACATGTTGCCAGATGGTTCTTACAAAAGAGTATGGGGGGAACAGGAAAATGTAGTATTGATACTACAGGAATGAAGTCACAACCTTTTATGAAAAAAAGTTTTAATATTAGAAAAAAATGAGGAAAGCTTGTATTTTTAAGAGAATTCGGTTTTCAAGCATAAACGTAAAACATGCGATGTCAAGTATGAATGTTTGTGATCTCATTTTATACATGATTTTATAAGTACCCTGTATACATGAAGTAATGGCAGGAGAAAGATAGCGTCTGCTGGTCGTAGAATGTTGCTTTTAGGTTGGTGTGGGAACCTTGGCATATTGCTGGTAAGCTACTTTTTACTTACTTTACTTAATTAAAGTACTTTCTAATACTGTTAAGTGAAATGTTTCTGATGGCATCCAAATAGATAAGAGACAAGACACGGTCTTTGAGCATAATGAGAGGTAATTTAATAAAAACTTGCATGCAAGGAGACAAATCAATTCAACCAGATCAGGCGGTGTCAAGAAAAAAAATGCCTACAGGATGTGATGTCATCATATAGCGTGTGTAATAATCCAAATTACTAATCTAAAGGTCTTTGTAGATGTTCTTGGTATAATAGATGTACCTGTATAGCTTGGATGTACAGTCATCACTCCCAACATCACGCTTCAAATTTCACGGCTTTGCTCTATCACGTTTTTTCAAAATATATTAATTACAAAAAATATGTTATGTGTTGTTATAAAAATTAAGCATTTTCAAGCATAAAAATTGCTAAATAAAACTAAAATACACATTTAAGGCATTCAGAAGATGCATTCAAAGACATGATATGTAATATTCTACACTGGTCAGTAGGTGTCAGTAATGTTACTGTAATGTTCGGTGAGACACACAAGCACCAGACTTTATTGTGCCCAGGTATTTGTACTGTGCTACCTGCTCCACAGTCTCCCCCTGTATAGAGACTTGGTCAACGCTGTGGCTTTGTTTCCGAAAATCAAATGCCGTGTCTTTTGAGTCCTCACACCATTTCACAAAATCCTGTACAATTGGTCCAAGGCTATTTTCCCCATCCTGGAGCAGGCTCACCATTACGAAGCCGTCTGTATATTTCAGTATGAACCTGTTTTCATATTGGCTCTGCGTCATGCTGGTATACTATATGAAGCGTAAAGGTGACAGGACACACCCCTTGTGGTGAACCAGTAGAACTACAGACAGGGTCAGACAACACTCCATTGACCATTGTTCTCTGTGTACTTAGGATTTGGGGAAGGGGTGAGTTAACTGTAATCCATTCACAGTGTACCGATGTATACGTCTACCATGCGTACAGAACTACTGTAGTCAGTGGCGGTTCTAGCTATGGGCCACATGGGCAATTGCCGAGGGCGGCATTCTCCTTGGGGCGCCGCGAGGGCTAAGAAAAAACATCCCATGTAACGTCATTTCCCATGTGTGCCATAGCATCGTTCCGGCCAGGGCGTCAATCAAGCCAGAACCGCCACTGGCTGTAATTTCTAGACTATTGAGCACACCTGAATTTAAGACGCACCCACTAAATTTAATGAGAAAAGAAAATCTGTTGTAGGAGTAGATCTGCGAAAAGGTCTTATCTGCAACAAAGAAATAATACACAAAAAGACGTCTCTGGGAACAAAAGCACGCTGTTCTTTTTTAATTAGCTTCACACACATACACACAGATTTATTATGGGTCATCTTTCCTATCTCCTGACTGGGACGCTCAGCCCTCTATCCAAGATTTGGCTGAAATCAGATTAGGCCAATATACCAACAAATAGCCCTATGAGGAAGAGGAACTCAGTTTCACTTCAGAGAGCGTTTGGACCACCCAATATCTCGGTTGGTTGGCTGACCTTCTCTCCAGCGCTGGCATTACAATTCCTTGTATCTATTCCTTTTTAATATTGAACTGTAAAACTTGACTCAGACTCATAGCCTTTTTCTGACAGCTGTTAGATTAAACGAATGTGGGTGGGCCTTGCCCTTTAAAAGGGACGGTCCTAGCAATTGCTATATTAATAATAATGATGGATAGTCATTACTAAACCAATACTATACATCTACATAATGAATGCCAGTAAAAAACATCCATCCATCCATTTTCAGTGCCGCTTCTCCTCATTAGGGTCGCGGGGTATGCTGGAGCCTGTCCCAGCTGACTTTGGGCGACAGGTCGGGTACACCCAATCGCAGGGCACAGAAAAAAACATTTTTAAGAAAATTCAAACCGCAAACACTTACATGCGTAAATGTCCAAATCACGTGAAAAAGTCCGAGACCACACTTTGCATATTCTAAAGATAAGATGTGATATAATCCCAATAAAAATTGACATACAAACATTTCTGGGACCTTGTTTCAAGGAGAATCTGCATATTTATCAGTCACCACCATGTATTCTTAACTGGTCTGTACAAGGCGAAGACATGGTGGAGTAGCACCATTCAAAGCGTCACGAGAACTGCTTCCATGGACTCTGCATGCGAGATGTTTTAAATCAAAGGCAGTGAACCGGTTTTAAACATGGATGGAGAACTTTCAAAAGCAGAAAAAAGTTATTGCTGCAAAACTTTCTCATGAATTGCAAAACAATCCCGCTGAGTACCGACTGTCTTCCAGGCAGCTCTCCCCCTTCTCTTCCCTCATAATGAGCAGTGAAGTACCCCCTCCAACCTTGCTCAGTCTGTCTTCCGCTGTTGCCAGATAGATGGGATTTTGTAAAACAGAACGGAGATCATGGTCACTTTGTCTTTTGTCAATAATTAAACTGCACAAATACGGCCTGCATTCATTCATGGGATTGGATGAGGATTGTATTTCACCACATCATGTCTCACTGAGCATGAAAATGGCACAGTGGTCCCATTGAAGTAAATGAGAGGGGTTATAGGCCATGTTCCTGTCTCGTTGCACAGCATGAATGGACGTTTTTCCGTTTTTAGACAAACACTCGTTTATTTATCACGTACAATCCACACTCTTGAGGTTGAACACAAGTCCACCACAAACCACATGCGGTAACAACATGTATACTAACGCTGGAGTCGAACATCATGCAACGTCATGTGTATATTCTTCATCTTTGCTCGTGCTCTTATTGCTTTAACATATCCCCCCCCAAAAAAACAAAGCTGCATTTTGGAATAGAAGCATATGTTTTAATTATTATAAAAGTGAATAGGTTGTTTTTTTTGGGGGGGTCTGCCAATTAGTATGTTTATGCAAACCTCATGACTGATTGACATGTTGTTCTTGATGGGGGAGAGGGTCTCCAGGCTCCTGTCTATTTACAGACACCTTGCTAATGGGGGTGTGTCTGCATCCACTCCCATCATCAGTCACCCAGTCACCTTTCATTTCGAACACTCGAGCACGCACTCATGTACACCAGGGTGTACGGTGTCAGATCTAAGACGACAATAGCCCAAAAGCAAGAAGACTGATAGCAAAATCACTGACTAAGCACAATCACTTTATTTTTGGTTTGTGCCAATGCATGGACAGTGAGTGTGTGTGTGTGTGTGTGTGTGTGTGTAGACTCTGTGGCTCCACCTGCTCATGCTATTGGCGGTACAGAGGAAGTCTGCAGACTAAGTGTCTCATACTGATCAGATCAAATGTGTTCACTGCATGTGTTTATGTGTCAGATTCATAAAAGGCAGACAGCTCTGAGGTGACTGTATTGATGGAGTATTGAGTTGCAAGCACATATGAAACCAATGCCAATAGCAGAGGACAGACACAGCATCCTGGCCTCCCCAATGTCTCTTCCTCTTTTGGGATCCATACATATCCATTAAACTAACTCATGACTGGCTCTGGCACCACCAATAATGTTTTATTCAAAATAAACTAAATAAATTGAAAATGAGGTCTGGACCTTGCAAAATAGACCTCAGCTATGTGCGTTTTGTTTGTCTGGCACTGTGTGACTTATTTGCACTTTTTCATCCTGATATGGATTCCTTCGATTTATTATTCATGAGAATCCACACATACTGTAAGTAAGAGTAAGCAAAAATATCCAAGTCATGGTGTACTGTTGCACGGGTGCAAATCTTAAATCAAATTCATTTTTAGAGATCAAGAAATGCCTATGACTTGGAAGCGTATTGATATACCATATTGATACGTGTGTGTTGGGAAAAAGTGTTTGCCCCCTTCCTGAGTTCTTATTTTTTTGCATGTTTGCCACACTTAAATGTTTCAGATTATCAAACAAATTTAAATATTAGTCAATGACAACACAACTGAACACAAAATGCAGATTTTATATGAAACTTTTATGATAAAGGGAGACGAAATATTCCAAACCTAAATGGCCCTGTGTGAAAAAGTGATTGCCCCTCTGTTAAAACATAACTTAACTGAGATTAACTGAGATACATCAGTCTGAAAAAGGTTATAAAGCCATTTCTAAATCTTTGGGACTCCAATCACAGCAATGAGGGGCCGGCCAACCAAAATTACCCCCAAAAGCGCAGCAACAACTCATCCAAGAGGTCACAAAAGACCCCACAACAACATCCAAAGAGCTGCAGGCCTCACTTGCCTCAGTTTAGGTCAGTGTTCATGACTCCACCATAAGAAAGACACTGGGCAAAAACAAAAAAAATGAAGATGAAAACCACTTCTGACCAAAAATAACTTTAAGGCTCGCCTCAATTTTGCCAGAAGACATCTTGATGATCCCCCAAGACCTTTGGGAAAATACTCTGTGGTCTGCGACAAAAGCTGAACTTTTTGGAAGGTGTGTGTCCCATTACATCTGTCGTAAAAGTAACGTCAAAAAAAGAACATCATACCAACAGTAAAATATGGTGGTGGTAGTGTGATGGTCTGGGGATGTTTTGCTGCTTCAGGACCTGGAAGTCTTGCTGTGATAAATGGAACCATGAATTCTGCTGTCTACCAAAAAATCTTAAAGGAGAATGTCCTGTCATCTGTTGGTGACCTCAAGCTGAAACCAACTTGGGTTCTGCAGCAGGACAATGATCCAAAACACACCAGCAAGTCCACCTCTGAATGGCTGAAGAAAAGACTTTGGATTGGCCTAGTCAAAGTCCTGACCTGAATCCTATTGAGATGCTGTGGCATGACCTTAAAAAGATGGTTCATGCTCAAAAACCTTCTAAAGTGGCTGAATGACAACAATTCAGCAAAGACGAGTGGGCCAAAATTCCTCCACAGCGCTGTAAGAGACTCATTGCAAGTTATCACAAATGCTTGATTGCAGTTGTTGCTGCTAAGGGTGGCCCAACCAGTTATTAGGTTTAGGGGGCAATCACTTTTTCACACAGGACCATGTAAGTTTGGATTTCCCCCCCGCCCCTTTAATAATAATAGTAAATGCGAGTAATCATGGGCATTTTACAGCTGCATTATCTAGTAGCTCAATAAAAGGAATCCAGCAACACTAAGGGTAATCGATTAAAAGCACTCTATCATCATCAAGTCAGTCACAACAGTATACATTTGTCAGCAACCTGACATGGGATACATTTCATTAGATACAGTTGGATTTGGCTATGATGACACTGTACGTCATGTCGTTAAATGAGCTACAACATGCAATACCGATCCAGTGTATAACCATGCCGCTTTGTTGTTTGTTTTTGGTCAGTCGGTGAGGTGTGAGGCAGGTGTGTCAGCAGATGTCCCCGAGTCTCCATCTGGTCCTGTGGGCCCTCTTAAATCATTTATCTCTAAATGAGTTCCATCTGCCGTCCAAACACATAGTAAGACATCAAGTCAATTACTCCTATGTTTGTTTGTATGGCTGCCGCGTAATAAGTTAATAACACTATCAATTAGTAACACATTTTCAGTGAGACACTTATGTGCTTCAGAGCCAAGAGTTAATCATGGCATGGATATACTGTATACAAGAAGAAACTTTACTACAGCAGTGTTTAAACATCATGGTGCTTTTAACACTAATGTGTGTACAACAAGAATAAATGTTATCAGAACATGAATAGAATCGCTCTGTTGTTTCTGAAACTAATGAAAGTCTCTTTTCCTGTTTGTTTTCAAAGTAGTAAAGTTATATTGTATTATTGTATGGTATGGTATACAGTCGTTTCATATGTTAGGTGACGTGTATGACACTTTCTCTGAACCTGCTGACTAAACACCTGACAACAGAGTCGAAATATAAAGTTGAGGTGCACTCAAACCTTGCTTGATTTTTGCAGCGTTCAATCCCCGCAACATTGTAAAAAAAAAAAAAGAGAATTGTACAATGTTTACGAAAAAGGGCGGCAAATAAAACCTTGTACTCACTGAAGTACGTGTTAGTGATAAGAATTGTGATGATTGGACACTACATGATTTTTGTATACCAATACATAATTAACTTAATAACGTTTTATTCACGCGGAGTAAATTGGCCTCATAAATATAGCCTAGCTTCTTGCTGTGCAGCTGGTGTGTGTTAGAAACAAATTAGAAGCGCTAATTATCGAGTGTGATGGCGGCGGACACGAAAGGTAACAATTGTCATTGGATTTCCAAAGTTCCTGTACTTCGTCAGTATTGTCTGTGTAGCAGAAATTGTGTGAGTTTTTTGCAAACAGCACATCAATAATGACTTCCGCTGCAAATCAATTTACAGGATGCAATTACACTTCATATCAGAACCACTCACTTACTGGGCAGTTTTCTCTCCGCAAGCGTGGTGATGAACTATCCATCCATTTTCTATGCTGCTTCTCCTCTTTAGGGTCGCTGACTAACAGCTGAGTTCGGGCGAGAGGCGGGGTACACCCTGGACTGGTCACCAGCCAATCACAGGGCACATATAGACAAACAACCATTCACACTCACATTCATACCTATGGACAATTTAGAGTCACCAATTGACCTAACATGCATGTTTTTGGAATGTGGGAGGAAACCGGAGTACCCGGAGAAAACGGAGAACATACTCCACACAGAAATGCCCAACGGAGATTCGAACCCAGGTCTTCCCAATCTCCTGACTGTGACTGTGTGGCCAACATGCTAACCACTAGACCACCGTGCAGCTAGTGTGCGTTATTTTTGTGAGACAGCTATGCTGACGCATCTTTCCATTTAACTTTGCCGCACGAGTCTGCAATATTGCTGCGTTTGTTTTTTATTCTTCTTTCTTTTGTTGTTCTTCTGCCCAATTTTCCGCCGCTGTAAAATGGCAACTCGACTCACTGAGGTAGAACGGTGGCAGACGTTTATAGCGGTCCGCTACTATGGGCCATCCGATCGTTGTATAATCGGGCTTAGTTCGCATGGTCAGCAGTAAGTCAAACAGTCACAACTGGGGTACGGTACAACAGGGTACGGCCCCTCAGGGTACGGTGCTCTCCCCCTTCCTCTCCACCCTCTACACCTCGAGCTTCACACACAACTCCACACAGTGTCACATCCAGAAGTTCTCCGATGACACAGCCATTGTGGGTTGTGTTTCAGAGGGGAATGATCTGGAATACAGGACGGTCATCAGTGACTTTGTCAGCTGGAGTGAGCTTAACCAGCTACAACTCAACACCAGCAAGACAAAGGAGATGATCATTAACTTCCAGAGGAAAACATCTCTCTTCACACCGGTGAACATCCAGGGAGCGGACATAGAGTTGGTAGACAGCTACAAATTCCTGGGTGTTCACCTTACCAACAAACTGGACTGGTCCGTCAACACCCACGCCCTCTACAAGAAGGGCCAGAGTCGCCTCCACCTGCTGAGGAGACTGAGGTCCTTTGGTGTGTGCAGGACTCTTTTACGGACCTTTTATGACTCTGTGGTGGCCTCAGCCATCTTCTATGCTGTAGGCTGCTGGAGAGGGGGCAGCATGGACAGGGACAGGAGCAGGATCAATAGACTGATCAGGAGAGCGAGCTCTGTACTGGACGGTCCTCTGGACTCCGTGGAGGAAGTGGGGGAGAGAAGGATGTTGGCTAAGCTGACATCCATCATGGACAACACCTCTCACCCGCTACATGACACTGTTGTTTCCCTGGGCAGCTCCTTCAGCAGCAGACTGTTACACCCACGGTGTAAGAAGGAGAGGTTCCGCAGGTCCTTCATACCGACCGCTGTCAGGCTTCTACAACACCTGCACCACCTGAACCATGTTGTAGCCAATATGCATTCTTAACACTGTACTCTTTACTTGCGTATCTTGCTTGCTGCTGTAACAAGTGAATTTCCCCGCTGTGGGATAAATAAAGTACAAATACAAACAGGGAGGCAGTAAGCTTCCACCAAAGCTGCCTCTGTCACCGGTGCTGTTAATTATTTTTATGGACAGCCAAGGCATTGGAGATGCCCAGTTTGATGGCCTTAGGATCCCGTCTCTTCTGTGACCTTCAGTATTGGAGTGTGAAGGCTCCAAGATGGGACTCAGCACCTCTAAATCTGAGGCCATGGTTCTCTCGGAAAAAGGGTCCATGAACCCTCTGGTTTGGGAGAAATCTTGCCTCAGATGGAGGAGTTCAAGTATCTCGGGGTCTTGTTGACAAGTGAGGGTAAGATGGATTCTGACATCAACAAGTAGATCGGTGCAGTATCTGCAGTTATGCGGTCGCTATACTGGCTTGTTGTGGTGAAGAGAGAGCTGAGGCAGAAGGCAAAGCTCTTAATTTAGCGGTCGATTTACGTTCATACCCTGACTTACGGTCACAAGCTTTGGGTAGTGATCGGAGGTACAAGATTACGGATACAAGCAGACAAACTTTTTTAGATCCTTTCTTGCTTGGTCATCTGAGAGGGACCCGCGACTTAGAAGACAAGCACAAGACAATTGATGGATTAATAGATCTTTGGCTATATCTTTTTAAAATCAAACATTTTCACTACTGTCATTACCTTTTTTGTTTGCTCTACAGCCATATAAGGAAGCATGTGGCGTTCATTTCAGCTTAAGTTGAAGTTGCTTGGTTCCTTGCCTTATAAAAAGGCTATAGAAACATGTGAGCTTTCTTTTCTTTAGATGTTTCTGTACTTTAACAACATTTCTTGTACTTGCAGGAGTATGATGCCCAAGGCACTGGATGGCCAGATCGTAATGGAGAAGACGCCTCGCTACTTTGTCACCGTGGAAACACCAGCACGAGTCCATGCGATGTCACAAGACGTGAAGCTGATTGTGGTTGTGCGGGACCCTGTGACCCGAGCTATATCTGACTACACGCAGATCATTTCCAAGACACCTGACATACCTTCTTTCAAGAACCTCGCCTTCAAGAACCACACCACTGGTCAGCAGAGCCACTTCTAGAGTCTCAGAGGGATCACCTTCCAAACAGTGTTCATCACGTTTACATAATAATCTAACACTAACAAAAACATTGGAAATAGTGCACATTAAGTCTTAGATATTCAAAATGAGCAATCTGAAATGATAATTCTTAAGAACCCAATATTTGCACTACTTAGAGCGAAAGTGGGAGAAGTGGGAATGGGGTCCCTTTAGGTTGTTGTCTGCTACAAACTCCACCTTTGTGATTCAAAGTTTGTCAGCCATCGGGGGGCCCTTTCTGGCCTGGTGTTCCAAGTTCAGACTTCCCTCTCACCAGCTGCTTCATCCAGCTCCTCTGGCTCCTGAGGCGTTCCCAGGCCAGTTGAGAGACATAGTCTCTCCAATGTGTCCTGCGTCTTCCTGGAGGCCTCCTACTGGTTGGACGTTCCCTGAATGCCTCCCCTGGGAGACATCCGGGAGGCATCCTGACCAGATGCCCAAGCCACCTCATCTGGCTCCTCTCAGTGCGGAGGAGCAGTGGTTCTACTCCGAGTTCCTCCCGAATTAATTATCTCTCAGGGAGACTCCAGCCACCCTACGGAGAAAACTAATTTCGGCTGCTTGTAACCGCAATCTTGTCCTTTCAGTTACTACCCAAAGCTCATGTATTAATATTAAGTACTTATATTATATTATTACATTCACAATGCCTAAAAATGTCTCCCTTTCATGACAATTTAGATGACTGTATCTGTGTTTCAGGTCAGATTGACACTCAGTGGAGTCCTCTATGGATTGGCTTGTACGCCCAGCACCTGGAGCGCTGGCTGGCCTGGTTCCCCCGGAGTCAGGTCCATCTGGTCAGCGGGGAAAGGCTCATCTCTGACCCAGCTGGGGAAGTGGGGAAAGTCCAGGACTTTCTGGGCCTCCAGAGGATCATCACAGACAAACACTTTTACTTCAACAAAACTAAAGGCTTCCCCTGCCTGAAGAAGCCAGAGGGGAGTAGTAAACCTCACTGCCTGGGGAAGACCAAAGGGAGGACGCATGCCTCCATGGACCCAGAGCTGATGCAGACATTGAGGGATTTTTACAGGCCGCACAACCAGCGCTTTTATCAAATGGCGGGGCAGGATTTTGGATGGCAGTGAGGATATCAGATAGGAAGATATCCTCAGTCATTTATTGAGACACAATTAATGAAGGACATTTTTGGTAAGACTTCAAATACAGTACACTGGTGGCCAAAGTAACAGCTTGGCTTTTCCCTTAGCATTATTATTTCTAGTGGCTGGTCAGCCAACCACTGCTGGTTGTGCATTGGTTGAGCACATTGTAGTCATTGGTCATTACAGGATACATGGCTAGAAATGACAAATAACTAAGGTCGCTGTACCCTAACACGGAATGTTTCAGTGTTCACTCCACAGTCTCCACTTTGCCTCAACGCCCAGTTTTTGTTGCTGCCCTCATATCAAAAAACAAAATAATGTGTCTGGTTCTAGCTGATGTGTTCAATGCGACGAGTAGAGCTGAGCCAACCAATGCTGTGGAAAAATGGCATGTATGGACACAAGTATTGGGACACTTGGTTGTAACACTTACTGGAAGTCAATGGAATCGGACTGGAATCAATGACTGTTTGCACTATGCTTTGAAGAACGGACAGAGGGCCGGACTTATCATCTATCGCTCATTCCAAAGGTGTCTGATGGGGTTGAGATCAGCACTCTGTGTGGGTTCTTACACACTAAACCCATCTAACTACCCATGCAGGAACAAAAAAAGGGCCTTTCCCAATCTGTTTTTACAAAGCGTTTGACCCAAATGACTTACGGCAAAATTAGTAGGAATGAAAATGAACGGGCTGGGATGGAACAACAAGGTAAATGCAGGAAGACACACTAAAGGAAGTGCGAAGTCTTTACCATACTGTGGACGACAGGAGCAAAAATGGTAATTCTGAAAGTATGGTTTGAGAGAAGTCAAGAAGTAACTAGTAATAATTCGGCGTCTTTCTGTTGGTGTGCCTCGTTGTTCCAGCCATCACCGGAAATCGGGATATCTGAGGAGGAAACACAAGGCAAAACGAGTGGGAGGCAACAACACAAAAAAATGATGAAAATATCGACATTACCATTTTTCAGATGATCCAGAATGCATATTATTCATTTCTACCTGTTAGTTACTTCATTCTCACTGGATCAATCAATGCGTCGGCCGTGAGCGACATGACCCAAGTATTATTCCCGAAAAAGGGATGAATCTTTTATGTGGCGAACAGCAGAGAGAATCTTTAAATGAGCTCAGATTTGACTGAGTGGTTTTGTATTCGTCAATAATGAATGTGGCTAAATGGACGTAGGTGGTGTAAGTGGTGTGCATCACTTGGCCCTTAGCACATGCTGCTGTACTGTACGTGTCTGCTGGGGCTCGGCTCAGTACATTTGGGTCAATGAGGAGAGCAAATGGTGTGAGGCGACGTTCAGAACCTCGTGGGGTTAAGTGTACAGTTGTTTCTTTGGATGGTGGACACTTTCAGGCTTTGTGAGGCCTGCTTACAGGGTTTTCTTTTTGCATGTATTTGCACTAGTTTAAAAACAACAAATAAAAGTATTTTTAAGCAAAATAAACTGTCCCATTTGTCTTTCTTTTCTGAAATACAAAGTCCAAATTGCTTTACACATATAACTAAGTCCTGCAGCAATGTGTTCTTTTATTTATTTATTTTTTACTAATTAAAATAAGTTTCTCTATTGCGACATTTAAATAGAAATAATAAATAATGTTACAAGCATGATGTGCAACTGGGTGTTCATGCAGTTTATGCTTATGTGGTTCTGAAGAAGGAAACGGCAACCGCTATGAAAACACTGCCCCCTGGTGGCTACATTGGCAAAACACCTTAAACTTCAACTGGTCACATAAATTGTCCACAGAATGTAACCAAAATGAGACTACAGTGTCCCGTCGTTTATCGTGGGGTATAGGTCCCCAAAATAGCCCGCAATAGTACACTTGGGAAAACGTTAGGCACCAAAAATTTGATTGTTTTTGTTTTTGTACAACGTGACTGGGATTGTTTTTCGGTTTCCCAAGTATATTAGAGGGCGTGTGAATGTATAAATGAGAGGAATTAACTTACATTTATTGGTAGAAAGGCGCTTTATGAAAGTAAGTACATTGACTTGTATTCATTTACAGCGCAGCCTTGACCCATCCAATATGGCGGCGACGTTGACATATCGCAGCAGTGGACAAACCCACTTGGTGCTGCCTCTATCTATGTCTAATGTCACGCTTGCCGTTTAAGTGAACATTTAGCTCATTCGGGTCATGCAAGCTAACAATTTTCCACATTCCAAAAAATTTCCACTTTTCCTATAATTCCACATTTTCCGTAGCACTGAGCACTTTCTATACTAGCATACAAAGTATTAGCATGTTAGCATTTTAGCCACTCTCATGTTAAACTGCATATATTTACATGCCATGACATAAAATCACTGCCTTAGCACTTTTGGTATTTAATAGTAATAATAGTACAGTTAATAGAGTGTAGCTTGATGATATTAGATATTATTAGATACCAATGATATTAGACAGCGCTGTGTGTGCTGTTTTCAATTAATAACGAATGAATTCATTCAGATGATAAAAGACAATATGCTAACTGTTAGCATTTTAGCAATTGTACTTACGTTACATAGCATTGACTTACATGGCCTGTTGTAAAATGATGACGGTAATACTTAAAAGCACCAAAATACAGCAACACATGGCAAAGCAGCAAAATACATGGTCACAGCATTTATATAAAACCATGCAATGTTAATAGAGGGCTTTATCGGCGGTGAATCCCATTACATTGCATTATTAGCTACCTCGTGCCAGCTGTTTTTCAGTATTAGAACACACATAAAAGAGAAACGCGCGTGTTCATGTCTCACATAAGGATTGGGGATGATGAGCAAAAATCCAAAACAAGTGCAGTTTTCCTTGAAGATACGTCATCAACAAGTGCCGAAGCAAGGCATGCTATCGGAAACCACAAGACCACAACTGATTGAACCTTTTTATTTGCTACATAAATGCTCACATAATAAGTCTCTCCTTTTCCCCAGTTTCCCCAAAAAAACATCATAGTACATTTTTATATATTTCATTGGAATCTACAGTATTTGCAGCTATTTACTTGAACTTTGGCACTTTCAATTTAAAATACACTTGTCACATCACACACTTTTCTTACCCATTACGGTACTAGAGCACATGTAGAAATAACACGTTTATTGAGTATTTTACACATTATTTGAATGAGGTATGAATGTGCGCATTGGAATATCTAACACTGAGAAATAAAAGTTTTGCAATTCATATTATAATGACATAAATATACAATTCAGAAACACTGAGAACTTTCACACTGAGTAAGAATAATGTGGTCTTCAGTGTAGTCAAAGACGGTAAACAAGAGCCTTTTATTGCCCTGCATTGTTATTACAGGCTTCTAAATGTACAGTAAAATGTACAGTGCATCCGGAAGGTATTCACAGCGCTTCACTTTTTCCACATTTTGTTGCGTTACAGCCTTCTCAAAATGTACACTATCGATGTAAGTACACAGCGTATATATACCAGTAGCCGCACCCCCCCAGAAAGTGAAACTTAAGCCCGTGTGCCCCGAAAGTGTAAACCAAGTCTGTGTGAAAGTGAAAGTAAAACTGGTGTGAGTGAGAACATTGCATCTATTGTGTGTCTCCCAGTAATTTTCCACGCATATCTTAAGTGTTGCGCAACTCTGATTGTGCTAGGTGAGTGTCCGTCCCTCCATCCATCTTCTTCTAACAAAATGTGGAAAAAATTAAGCGGACGCACTGTATATAATGTATAAAAAGCAACCTGATTAAAGTGATAAAAATAAAAAAAATCCATCCTTAGGAACAGGGTGGCGCTGGAGCCTATGCTGTGAAAGGTGGATGCAGTGAAAGGTGGACGACGCCCTGGGCTGGTCACATGACACATGAGACAGACCATTTACACCATCATTGAGCTGGGACTGAACCCACGCTGCCTGCACAGAAGTCAGGCGAGTCTTCGCTGACCCACACAAGTCACTTATATCACCTGGTATCTATTCCCAAATATGCTTCTACAGAACGCTTCATTTCGCAGGTGGGATAGTGAGATCCCAAGTAGGATGTATTCGTGTATTGTATTGTATAAAAACACAGACATGTGGTCAGGTAATGAACTAAAAACAGAATTTTGCTATCATACAAGTGTAAAGAGAAGTCAACTGCTGGATAATAAACGTAAACTAAAGTAAGAGTTTGACTTTATCCAGAAAATTTGACATTGTACAACCTTTGGGCAGTGAGCGTCGGAGGTTTCCATGACTTAAATACATGATTTTTATGTTATTTCTTGGGGAAACTTGTTCATTCTTCTGTTTGGATGAAAATTAGCTTCAATTTTTAAAAAGTAACTACCTCACTGTAGAATAGTAACCATGGCGATGGCATGGTGGAGCTTTCAGATGCTACAAGGAGCTCATCTAGCAGTACTCCTCTCCTTGTGGGTCGGGTAGGTCATTGAGGTCCAAGAAGATGGAGGTGTTGGAGAGTTTGTGGCCGTTGGACGAGAGGTCCAGCAGCTCCTCTGCAGTACTTGGCACAGAGCTGATATACATGTCCCACACCTGCTCCGGAGCGTCCAGCTCCAATAGCTTCTGCTTGATCTTTAGGTTCTTCTCAATGTTCCTTCGCTTGTGCTTGAACTCCAGGATGGTTTTGGTGTAACGGTTGATGGTGGTGACAGAGGACGCCATGCACGCTGTGAATGAACTCCACGCTAATCTACGGAGAAGTTTAAACGTAACATTACAACTTTTTAAACTGGATTTTGGATTATAGGCTCTGCAACTAAATTGAATTGCTTTCTTTACCTCACTAAGAAACAGTGCATACAATAATGACAAAATACGATAGGATGACCATCATACGATTATGCTGCATCATAAAAGTATGCGAGCGTGTTGACTCACATGTATGACCAGCTGTAGTCCCATGTCTGAGGTTTCCAGTCTTCTGGGCCCAGGCTGACCGTCAGCTGGAAAGCTGTAGTGAACATCATGTGGGCCACCATCCCCAGCAGACCTGCAGAACACAGAAACACACAGAAACAATTGCTGTACGTTTCCCACATAGCCACCAGATGGCAGTGTCGCACAACATGAATGCAGAGGAACGGCGGCAACAGCGTCGCCACAGTGACCTGCCCACAACAATTGGACATTTAAACAGGCAACAATGAAACCATTATTTATTCTATTATCATTGTAGTTTTCAGATACATGGGAGGAGCTACATGGTAGGGTCATAATTAACGTAACTCTTAAATGAACCTTTACTTTTGAACACAGGTTGGTTACTTTTTGCAGCCTTGTGTGGTTCACCTGTTTTGGTTCTTTTGTTTTTGTTTGGAAGTGGCTGAATGGAAGTGGTGCTTGATTTCTCATGGAACTTAAAATAAACCAGGAATGAAAAACAGCACGTGTCCAATTGCTACTCTCTCTCTCTCTCTCTCTCACACACACACACTCACGGACTGTATCATCAATTTGGTATGCAGACGCACATCCACCTTTGTGTCAGGATGAATGGTACAAAGCTCAGATCCAGCTCTTGACACACTCCATCATGTGGAAATTAGACCTTTTCGACTCAAATGCGGTCAACTCCTTCCTTCCCAACACAATAGGCCCCAATTAAACAATTCCAACTGCACACGCACTTCATAAAAATCAGTTTAACAAGGCTTGATGACACAAAGTTAGCCCCGCCGTTCGTATGAGCTGGCTAACATCGCACGTCATCGGAGGTACCTATTTCGACGATGAAGCCCTCTAAAAACAACCTCTAACAACGTTTTATGGTTTTATATACATGCTGTCATCATGCATTAACAAGTACATTGATGATAACATGTCATGCTTACAGTATCTTGCCTTATTTTGATGATTGAAAACATTACCAATACTTCTTTCCGAGGTGCATTGACTTGACATAGCCCATAGGAGCGGTTCTTCCGTCAACAACAGCGACGACACTTACAATGTCTGCTCTCACTAAAAAATCTCAATAAAAAATGCAAACGAGCATCTTGTTGAGTCTTTGTAGCAAAACTGAGAACCAGTAGTATCCACTCTTAGCTGCTCCATCGCAGCTATCGCTGTGGCTTGGTTAATATACAGTCAGTTATGTATGGAACACTGTTTTTTTGAGTGTTTTTTGTTATGGCTTTAGCGTCAAAGTAGGTACCCCCCATGACGTGCAATGTTAGCTGGCTCATGCTAACTCGTTTTCTCTCGTTCGAATGCACAGAAAAGGGAAAGAAATATGTGTTCATGTTTCACATAAGGATTGTGAATGATGGGCACAATTCCCCTTTGAGTCGGATCTTACACCTAAATGAACTCCTTAGTTCGTAAGCCACAAGTACACAGACCGCATGAAAGACATAACATTCAGTAATAATGCGCTGCCACCAATCAAGTCTGCCTCACTGCCTTGGGAGACTTAATGGTAGGTAAAGTTAATTAGTTAACTAAGAACAAAAGTCATGCTGTCCTACCTCTCAGTGTAGCGACTACGTGTTACTCTCCCAGTATTGCTCTCATTCTCGTGTTCTTTCTGTACTGTATTGATAATTTAAGGCAGCGAGTTTGTCACCACAACACATAATACCTCGGTACGCCGTAAACCAAAGACCACCTGTCTTCTACAACGGACTACCGTGACCACCTTCAGTCAGTTCACCCCATTGAAACATTTAATAGCTTCTTTAATTCAGACATTTTACAAGCAGACTGTGTGACAAGATTGTAGGGTTGTTAAAAGGCGGGCACTATAAAAAGAGCCTGGATTTAAGTGTTTTAATTTAATATTTAAAAGCCACAGTCAGTAGGAACTTTATGAGAGTCTCCTTTAAATTTAGTAAAGACACACACAACACACAAAGAGCGTTTAAAGTCCCACTTCCTGCTAGAATGATGACACAGGAGTGTCCAAAGTACGGCCTGGGGGCCTTTCGCGACCCAAGGCTGTTTTTTATTGGTCTGCAGGCAATATTGTAAAAATATAATTCTACACAAAAACGTAAAAAAACCCAACAACAATAGCAAAAATGGACAAATTGCAGTAATTTTACAAGAAAAGGTCACAATGCTATCAAGTAAAATAATATAATTTTAAGAGCATAAAGTTGAAATATTAAAGAAAAAAGATGTTATTTTTTAAAGTTGTCTTATTATGAGAAGCAAATAAAACAAAATACAGTAATAATACTATGGGAATAAGATGGGAATACTATCAAAATATTATGGGAATACAGTCATAATATTATGAGAAGAAAATTTACAAGAAGAAAATTTAAAAACAACAACGGCATACATGAAAAATCAGGAGAAATTTTCCAAGAATAAAGTCAAAAATATTAAGAGAAAAAAAATTGTATTCTAACAAGAAAAGAAGTCACAATTTTATGAGAATAAACTCGTAAAAATTATCAGGAAAAATAAAGTCGTCAACTCAAGCGTAGAGTTGAATTGCTAAAGAAAAAATATTTTTAAAGTCGTAATATTATGAGAAACACACAAAACAACATAGGGTTGTAATTTCTGTCAAATTAGGTTGGGGAAAAAATGTGAATATTGTGGGAAAAGTCATAATATGAGAAGAACATTTATGGCGAAGAAAGTTAAAATATTTAGAAAATGTTTTAAAAAAAAACAGCAACAATGGGGTAAAAAAAAAAAGCCAAGACCAAAGTTTATACTAGTTTTTTTTTCTGAAACATAACTGAACACATAACCTTTTTAGCATATCTTTTTAGCATACTTTTTGCATCCCTTCGTTTCAAAAGTTCAAAAGTTCGGACAGCCCGGTTCGACTGCAATGCCCCACGCTTTGTCCTATTCGCTTATAAATTTTTTGTTGTTAGGAGCGACGCCATGACACTGCTAAAAAAGCTTTCTCTGACGATAGCTTGATCATAAATACTACTAAATGCGACTTATAGTCTAGTGTCTGATTTCTCCTTTTGACTGATATGACTTATACTTGGAGCGACCTATAGCCCAGAAAATACGGTATATATAAAATTTAAAAATACCTGGTCACAGTATTGACCCCTGGGGTATGCCCCAAACTATATCTACTCATGACATATATTCTCTCAGCTTCCCAAATTGCTTCCTGTTTGCTAAGTAGCTATTCACCCAATTCAAAACCACACTTCCTATGCCATATTGTTCTCATTTATAAAGATATTCCGATTAATTGTATCAAATGCTTATTTGAACAAAATAGTCCAGCTTTACGCTCTTTGTGACATACTGCATTCGTGAATTCCTCAATTTTTCAGGTGGTGCCATCGATATTGAAATGTTTGCTCTATTACTATTTTGGCTGTCTGAGAGTACCTTTTGTTCATGAATGTATCTAATCTATTGTCGAATAAATTCTCACAAATTTTGGAAAATTGCGGAAATAAGGAAACTGGTTAACTTGTGTCTGTTTCCAGTCCTATACAACACACTTACAGGTTGATTTAGGCATCGTTTTGATACTTTCCATCTCAATCCCCCATTTCAGTCAGCAGATGTTTTACATGTGCATTTGTTCATAATATCAATTATTTCCTCTTCTGTCCCTTCCATGCATTTTCTATGCCGCTTATCCTCACGAGAGTCACGGGTACAGTCGCCAGCCAATGGCAGGGCACATACAGACAAACAACCATTCACACTCACATTCATACCTATGGACAATTTAGAGTCGCCAATTAACCTAACATGCATGTTTTTGGAATGTGGGAGGACATCGGAGTACCAGGAGAAAACCCACGCATGGGGAGAACATGCAAACTCCAAACAGAGATGCCCAACGGTGATTCAAACCTATGTTTTCCCGATCTCCTGACTTCTTGGCAACATGCTAACCACTAGGCCACCGTGCAGCCCCAGTGAGGAACATTGAACAGGGATTTGTGACTATAGTATCATTTCGGTCCTCACATAAGGGGATTGGGGATTTTTTCATACTTTGCCTGGTCCTGCAGATTGTAGTCGGGTGTGACTTCCATCTATCCATCAGGGCTACACCCTGGACTGGCCGTCAGACAATTGCAGGGCACATATTGACAAACAACCATTCATGCTCACATTCACCAGGTGTGACTTACATTTCCATTTTCTATACCGCTTCATCCTCATTAGGGTCACGGGGGCATGCTGGAGCCTATCCCAGCTGACTTCAGGCGACAGGCGGGGTACACCCTGGACTGGTCGCCAGCCAATTGCAGGGCACATATAGACAAACAACCATTCACACTCACATTCATACCTATGCATATCAAAACATATATTCAATTTAGTATGTTCAATTTAGCATCCATCCATTTTCTTCTGCTTATCCGGGTCCGGGTCGTGGGGGCAGTCTCAGTAGGGAAGCCCTGACTTCCCGGTCTCCGGCCACCTCTCTCCGGGACACCACCCCAGGCCAGCTGTGAGACATAATCCTTCCAGCGTGTCCTAGGTCTACCTCAGGGCCTTCTCCCGGCTGGGCATACTCGGAACACCTCACGACTGTGGACTAGATTCCCAAGCCACCTCAACTGGCTCCTCTCGATGTGAAGGAGCAGCTGCTCTACTCTGAACTCTGATGACTGAACTCCTCACCCTAAATTTAGAATGTTTTTAAATGTTAATTTATACAGACTGTCACGAACCAAGGAGTGACCATTACTGTTGACAGCGGCAAGAGGGGGGCTCTGGGCTAGCAACACTGAGGATGAAGAATTCAATAGTTTCAGTGATCTGGAATGAGATCGGGAGCTTGGTGAACTTGGTAACTTGCTTATTGGGCTTGCGGGCTTTTTCTGTTAATTTAGCCTATTCAGCCCACCAGGAATGTTGTTCATGCCATTGTGTAGCTAAATAACTGTTATGTTAACATACTGTTGAGTCCGTTGTAGTTGAATAACTTGGCTTTCCAGATTGAAGGTCTGTTCTTGATCTTGAATTTTGTAAAATGCTGTGAATTTCTAAATAAATGCGACCTATAGTCCAGTGGGACTTAAGTGGTGTTTACATTTGCACGCATTTTGCCTCTACATTGTTCTGCAATTTGCCGTGGCAATACGTGTCATTTATTTATTTCTTTATTTATTTACAAAGACTAGTTTGCGGACTGTTTGCGTTCTGTTCACTCACAAATTACAATTTGTGACCGAAAATGGTGCGCGCTGGCATGAAATGACCACGTTCCCGCACAACTTGTCAGGTACTGTTTACATCTAGTACACTAGATGTTCCTGCATGGGTATATATTGTCACCGCCACTTCCCACATCCATGTTATATTATTTGGTCCCACTATAGCCCGCGTGACACCACGCAACAGTTGGCATCACCCCTAGCTTCATTAATTCCTTTATTTGCAAGGGACCTACAATATATTGAACTCCAGAGGAGAAGCTCTTGTTGCAGAGAAGAAAAGTTAAGTTTATATCATCTCACAGCTGTAGAAAGACAATGCGGAAAAAGCAGGACGGAGGCATCAACTAGAAAAAAGGAGGCAAGCACAGTGTGGGAAATGGAATTGCTGACAAGAAGACATTGCTTTGAGCGTTATGATCACACAACAGAAATTCACAAGGAAAATCCAAGAGGCTACAGAAATGACTTGAGAATTCTTGGTTGGGGAAAAGTTAACCCATTTATGTGAATGAGACACACTTTGATACGCACCGCCTGCATTGTTTAGGCATAGGTTGTGGCGCATTCATGTTGAGTTCACAACAAATGCATGCATTTGGCTTTATGTATGTTTTTTTTTCTCTTCATGATGTATTTTTTGACTGATGCATCTTATACCTTGGCGCGACGTCAGGAAAATACAGTAATTTCTCCAAATTTCCGGTTTTCCCGAAATGGGAAAGTGGGATGGCTGATTGGGGGGCAGTTGGTTGGTTTGCTCAAGGACATTTGGAAAGTCAATCTGGTATTGCATAATGAATGGAAAATATGGTTTTGTTTTTAGCACGTTAATATTAAAAACAGGTTAGAGGGAAATTGACTCAAAGGTGCCATAAACACCTGGGCACTGACAAAACAGTGTATTTATTTTGGGCCATCTGCATGCCTGGAAGACTATTAGAAAAGCATATTACCTTTTTATGTGTGCCTCCAGCACTGGGACCATTCCAGTGAAATTTGAACAAAATAAATTGCATTGTGTCTTGAAGGTAATGAACAATCTGGCTTCTTTCTTAATAGCTTTCTGGCAGACCAAAATTAAGCTCTGAGGAGATTATATAATAAACCTTGATACACATTGCAAGTCGTAAGTACTGAAGTGGCTGTGTATCATAGAAGTGACTTGATTATCGTTGCCTAAATCTAGCTAAAAGGGAAATTCCAGTACGGTGGAATCTCTTGCCTTCCTGACAAAAAGTGTTATAGTATAGAGTAGTCATATCTAACTAATAGTGTATGCATTAGGGATGCATTCTCCTAAGGTTAGAACACATGCTGAGGATTCCTCCCTCCAAGCAGTTTATAGAATCAAGGGCCTATAGATCTAACTCGAACTTTCAACCTTGAGGAGAGTGCCTGGGGATTTGCAGTGAAATAGACCCAAAGTGTATGCATTCAATTGCAGTACTTTACTGCGGACTTAAGAGAGAGCAAGGGGCTCAGTTATTCAGCTTATGGCTCTAAAGAAGCGGCGAAGTCACTCAAGCACATCGAGTCATTGCCGTTAAGCGGAGTGTCTTCCACTGCTGATTCACTGCACCGAGTCTGGTGGTCAGGGTCACTTTCACACAGTGGATTAGAGAGAAGGTCATCATTAATTCCTTTGGCAAGGGAGACAGTCTGAAATCTCAAATGGCTTTAACTGGCCAGCATTGATATACAAAAGGTCTCGAAAAGAGATACCTAACAAAGATTTTGTAAGAAAGAAAAAATTATCGTCCCATTATGAATCACGATCATGAACAGCTTTGCTGTTTTCTCTTCATAAGTTTGTTTCATGTGAATTAAAGGCCAACTTTTATGTTAGTCCATTTTTGGAAGTGAGACTGAAATGATTTTGACTTGCTTAAAACCGAAAATTTCTCTGTTGTACTCAATAGCAAAGGTTGGTATCCGACTCACCTGAGAGCACGGTGAAAATCGCTGCGAAGGCATTCAGCTTGAGGCCGTCAATGACGTTGCCAAACTGGCACACTTCTATCGACATGAGGATGCCCCCGGTGGCCAGGAGGAGGATGTACAGGCACTCAGCGACGATGCACAGCCACAGCACTCCTATACAAGTCGGAGATGGCACAGCAAGCGCAAAGAGGAAAAGGGAAAATATATTCAAGAACAGGGAGACACGGTTGAGTGAATGATGGACGGGGTGTAGCAAGTGAGACAAGGGAAAGCTGATTGAGCAAGATAGACGATGGTATGGGTATAGGCAAGGGCACTGGGAGAGGACATGCAAAGCGGTGTGGAAGGGGGAGGAGAATGAAAGGAAAGGTGGCCGAGCGGCCCTGTGGCCCGTATGATTAACCTTCACAGGCGGACAAAGGATTCCACTGAGAGACATATAGGAGGAAATATCACTACATTTTAAAGTCTTGCATGTACGCTGTGATGTAATTATGTATATCACGCAAGAGCAGGTAGTTATTGTGAGGTAATTCTCATCCTCATTTAGATTAACTGCAGATGGGCAGGTAGGTTGTAAACTGGGGGTGGAAAATAACCTAAATATTGCAATTGACGGTACCGATTGACAGTGTTGATATTGCAACATCAGGTTTTGGCCCCTCAAAAGGTCAAAACTGGGAAAGACATTTTCCATTAAAATAAATTAAAATATGATTTTATCAGTGGTGTGCAGTCAGGGCCAGCAATGCCTTCTCTGCTGGCCTAACCACTACCAGAAATACTGACTGATTTGTTCCATGAAATTGTATTAATTGATTCCCAACAGTCTATTGTCTTCATTTAGGAACGTGGTTTTTCAGATTTCAGCTTTTATGTGTTACCGTGTCAAGGTAATCTGCCCAGGGCCTTCAGAATCAGGAGTGCTGGCCCATGTCACATAGACACCATTAGCAATGGGGCTGTTTTTTTAACAATATTAATCAGATTTCAGATTCGCCTCAGAGTGCCAGCGAGCCAGTCCACAGTGACAACAGCACATTTCCCATCCTCTGATTGGTTGACCAGAGCAACTGTTGGACAAGCCAAGTTCCACATGGCTGAATTCAATGGCTGACTGAGGAGGAGAAATTGACATCTCTGGTGAGATTTATTTTATTTAAAAGGTTTTATATTTTTGCCATGTTATTAGACAAATAATGATTGGGAACTGCTCCAGGTGATGTTGTAGTGCGCCAAGTTTGGCACGTTATTACCGCTACAGTATTGGCATCACGGAAACCCAGAAGTTACTTATAGTGCTGGAGTTCCTCCGCCACGGGTAATTTAAAAAACAAATTTTGTAAAAAATTATACTGGCCCTCGCAGTGTCTGCCGAATTTTTTTTTGACCGGTTAAGTCCCCACTGCTAGATGAAACCAACAGAACCACATCATTCACTGGTCGATCTAGGTTCCTACCTTCACCTATGGTCATGAGCTTTGGGTAGTGACCGAAAGGACAAGATAAAAAATGATTAAAAAAAATACACTTAAAAAAATTAATTTGTAAATAATTACTTCAAATTTGATCAATTTTGGAAATATGGGCCATAATTTTATTTAAACAAAATATACAGTTTCAATCCCGTTTTTGAATGTATATGTTGTTTGTTGCCAGCGGCGACCCGTCCTGCTTTGTTCAACGGTCCTAGAACGTGTCATTGTGCATGTGCTAACTTTCTTCCACGCTGCACAGATAGACTACTATACTGTATTTTTACCGTTTTTTTTCACCTCATATTTGGTCTCAAAGGCTGATACTGTGAGGGAATACATACGTTTTGATGAGGCTAATGTGCATATTAGCAACCCCCCCCCCCCCCCCCCCCCCCCACACACACACACACACACACACCTCACTCTCATTACATTATCTCAAAAAGGTATATTACCACTCATCTTGAATAGGAAATGCCTTCAGTTTGTCCGCATTAACAGTGAGGAGGCACTAATATGCAGGTTTGAGCACAGGCGGCACAGCTGAGGGAACTGATAAGGAAAATTAGAATCTATGGAAGAGACTGATTTGCTTGCAGCTAGAGTAACACCTCCTATCTAGCAGCTGGTAAATCACTCCTAAGTGGTAAAAGCGCAGTGTAGACTTGGTGTGGACAAAATGTGCAGTCGGGGTGAGTTCTTTGGGTTTAGCAAGGGAAAGACTTAAAGATAAAGGTCATACATTTGGCAACTGTTCTTCTCTCTTGGGCTGGCTCTAACTAGCAGGCAAACGCCACTTCCCCCTATAGCCCAACCAATGAATCCCAGCTCAGAACAATACAAAAATACTACAAAAACAATACAAAAATACAGGACCCTACTCCCGTCGCTGTATCATATGAAAACAGAAGAATCAAATAACAATGGAACCGTCGTAGGTTAAAACATCCTCCGTCACAAGTAAACGTTCAAGCAATAGATAGTTTCGGTTATGTCGACAACCGCTTATGTCCACATCAGTCAGCCAGTACGAAGGGCGTTGAGATAAGCGGGTTCCACTATACGAAGGAACCTCAAAGGTCTAATACAATCTGTTCCAAGTCGCTGGTCGACCAGATTTGTTCAGATTTTGATTTTGGAATTTTCCCCCAAAATGCAATCAATCTGCTCCAGGATTACACCCTATCAAAAAACACATACATACAGGCAATATTTGTGTAACTACAAGTGTACAAATGAGTCGACCACTGTTAAATTTCAAGTCAACCCCTTTCAGTACCAGCCATTTTGACTAATCTTTCAAGGCACACACAATATTGTGCTCTATGTCTATATAAACATGGAACCTACAGTACCTAGTCAAGAGTTTGGCTTCTCAAAGTGCGCAGGGATACGGCGGAAGACAAATATAACACAGTGAGGTCTGATTTTTTTGAGGAGGCATTTTTGTGATGCAAATGTATTCCTCTTTTGAATGCATATTGTTTTAAGTAGCCAAACTCTTTACTTAAATGACCCAGCAACTAAGTGGAACTATGTTCCTCGGCATGGATCTCCGACCAGGGTCGGGCTCACGGAACCAATTGGGGGTGTAAGTCACTGCTGATGTACACTGCTGATGGGGATGTCATACAACTTCATGTCAAAAAATCCGAACTATTCCTTTAAAGTTACGGATGAATTACTGTAAGTGACAGATTACACAGATTTATTTGGTATGTGACGGTACATGTAATCATCATCTGACTTTTCAGTACGGAAAAGCATCCAAGGAACGTGCTGGTTACACCAAATATTCTGCAATGAAGGAAAAAAACATCAAGCTTAAACAAATGAAACCTTATCAGCATCACTACGACTCCTGGGGTCTGGGGCTTGTTCCTACCACTGCAGCGTTTGAAAAGTACAGTTTTCTAGAGAGGACCCAATTGCTAACAAGCGCTGTGTGATTTCATCATGGAAACAATGGCACTGGATGACCAGCCCTTTACCATCCTTGAAGATACCATCTTTTGTTGGCGAGTAAACCCCTTGGAGTCTACGGTTTGTACTTCTGTTTGTATCGCGGTTTTTAAAAAATGTTTTGTTAATAGTACTGACGTCATGATTGGTCAAATCCAACTTTGTTTGAGTCGTTCTTACCTCCAAGTGTGAACAAACTACAGTTAAATCTAAATTTCAAAAATAATAAATATGAAAAGTTATCGGTCTTGGTCTTGAGAAGCAGGAAGTTATTGGTATTGGCTTGAAAAAAACATTTATGACTAGTAGGAACGTACATCGGCCAGGAAATCGAGAGTTTTGCCTTACCCAGCTTTCTCTTCACCATGACGGTTTGGCACAGCGACCGCATTACTGCAGACGCTGTGTCGATCCGCCTGTCTACCTCACGCTCCAATATTCCCCTCATTCGTGAACAAGATCCTGAGATACTTGAACTCCTCCAACTAGGGTAAGACCTCACTCCCAACCTGAAGGGTGCAATCCACCCTACTCGTTAACCCTATTTATTAATCATCTGCTTACCTCGTTCATTTGCAGGTGCAACGTAGATGAAACTTCTGCAATTTTCACCTGCAAAATAAGAGAGTAGTATAGTCACTACTACTACATTGTGACAAGTGAGACATCCATTGTTAACAATACACTAAAGGGATTCAGTGAGTTACTGTTGTTTATCCAGATAACAATACAGCTTAATCTGTAAAGGAATGTCCTTAATGTGGAGGGGAAAAAAATCCATGCTTCGTTACCATGACATCCTGTTATTTTGGCTGTTGCAGTGCTCTGTACGAAATGTCAAGGATTTAATTGTCCATGGGAGAAATACTCAAAAAGCTTTGCAGGCATTGCGAGGGGACAGTGCCGCTCCCAGATGGCTTATCTGGAATGGATCCAAGTCAAACAGTGTTTACACATGGCGTTGTAGGGTGAATAAAACATCAACTTTACTAGGATATTAAATGATTTAATCCCCTTGAGGTTTTTCGTTTAATACGGTTGCCAGGTTTTTTAAAAACCATGTTTCATTAACATAATTAAACTAGCAGTTCCTTCAGAAATTGCATTGGAATGCTGTGGAATGTTGTCACTGAGCAGAAAGACGACAAATGAACGAGGACCCTGTTAATACATCACTGCACGTTCAAACCATCACCCTCACAAAACCTTTATTGATGTAATGGTAGACACCGTCATTTTTAACCTTCAAAGAAACGGAAAAATACGTTAATCACTGTTAATATTAAAATGTTAAAGCAATACACCCTTAAACGACAAAGGTGTAATGCAAAGTTACATTTCATTTTCGGAACATTTTGTACAGTCAGTTCAGTAAATTATAAAACCCTCCACCTGAGATGCAAGTGATGAAGCGTATAGCAGGTAACAAGTCGTCGTGAACAAAATAATTCACGCAATTATGGATGTCGGACGATATTGTCGGCCAATACAGTCGTCCCTCACCACTTGGCAGTTCAACTTTAGTGACTTCACTCGATCACGGTTTGTCAAAATGAATTAATTGCTAAATTATCGCTGTTTCGTGGTTGAGTACGGCCTATTGTTACTATAAAAATGTGGCTATTTAAGCGGTCATCCAATTATTGCCCCAAAATAAGTATTTTCAAGCATAAAAATGGCCAAATTAATGACAATTCAAATATAAGTCATCCAAAAACGTGATATGTAGTATTCTACACTGGTCACTAGGCATCAGTAGTGTTACAATTAATGAGACACTAGTCAACGCAGGAAGTACGCTATCCAGAAAAAAGTAACAAGAAACTCTCCCAATGGTAACATGTGAATCTACATTATGTCTTATTTATGTCTAAAATGAATTATTTTCTCTGATTATGCCTAGTACAGTATATTGGGTAATAGGAGTGTAAGGTGGCTATAGGGGTGTTATTCATGTTTAGAGGGCTCTAATAATGTTAAAACCCGTATTGAGAAGCTCCTGTTCTATGCTCTAACTATGATAATATTGCATTTATTAACAAGTAATCCTACTTTTGCAGAAATTCACGCACACAAACTTACGCGATAAAAGACGGGTGACCGTATTGGCATAAAAATGAGATGCGGACACTGATAACTGCGCGTGAGTGACGACGTTGTGCTCCACACAGCAATAAGGTTGCTAGCTCAGTTTGTCCGCGGTCTGGAATTATTTGAAGTTTCGCTTCCGGATTGTCAAGATGTGATTTCTTATCTTCATTAGGGTCGCGGGGGTATCCCGGGGCGAGAGGCGGGATGCACCCTGGACTGGTCCCCAGCCAATCGCAGGGCACATATAGACAGCTTTCAAATTCTAGATATTTAATTGGATCCTTGCTGATAGTAGGAGAACATGTTATTTCAATAGACTATTCATTTTTAACAGCTAATTTGGTGAGACAAAATGTTACAAATAAATATTGCACTTTTTTTCCATAACTTACAGCGCATATTGCAGTATTTGTCTTATTTTGCACAGTGTTTTTTGTGAAATGCATGCAGTGGCATCACAGTAAAAGAAGCATAATTTGTTCGTTACACAAGATGTGGCTTGACATTAGTTTGAAAGAGGAGCTGCTGCCAATAGTGGTATCGGAAGTGAAGTGAAAGCCAGTATCAAGCATCTCTACACACAATGATAGAAATAAGGACACTATTTTAGTATTTGTGTTAAAAGTTGCTTCTCAACCTTCACACAATACAAAGAAGGGGATGGAGAAAAACACTATTGATGGAAAAACCAGTCTCTCAGTAATTAAGCTAAGGAGGAAAATAGCATTAGTTTTATTTTTAATCGCTTATATATTCAGGGTCATTTTCATCTGGTTGATGCATGATAGCATGGGTGTGAATGTTTGTCTCGCAGCACTCACATAACTAAAGACGAAGGAGAATTTTCCAGATACACAGCTCATCGGTCGGTATTTTCACAATAACATGAGCAAATCGCACGACTGTAAATGCTTCACTTGCCTCAGCCGTCACAAATACAGTTTCTAATGGCATTTTTTGTAGTGAAAAAAGGTTTAAATATTGCATAAGTTTAGCAGTACAAATACAGTGGCAGGGACTGACGATAACGATATGTTTTAGTTGAAAATATTTCAACATCATGAATTTATTTTGTGACTTGTTGTTCATGATTATAGTCAGAATAAAACACAGAATATTTTAGGCAAACCAATTGGTATAAATGCATAATTTTCCCTTGTATTACATGTAATTGTTGGAGCAAACAAAGTCAATAGTGCAAAATAAGTCAACAAAAGCAAAAAACTACTCCTGGCTCTCATTCAAATCCTGGCTTTTTGCCCCCAAAACCCTCCTCTGTCCAAGGATTCATTCCCTGACTTTGTAAACAATATAACCATACAGTATATAAACATCACAATATCAACAATGTACCAATATGAACATGTTAGTTAGTTAACATACAGGTGGATCTCAATAGAGTAGAATATATTATATACTGTCAAAGATAATAAACAATTACATGTACAATACAAAATCGTAGTAAGGTATTTCTTAATAATGCGGATGATAGTTTACATTTTACAATAAAAACTCCCAAAATGTGAAAAATTAAAATTAAGTCAAATGTTTCATATAAAATGTTCAAACTACTGGTTGGTGCTCTACTCAGCAAATGCACTGCAAAAACTCCCTGCACCTTAAACTGGTGTCTTAGTCTGAAATGAACGCCTACATTTTGCATGATATTCTAATTTACTGTCATTACGAACTGAAGAATGTCGATCTCCTCACCAAGTATCGACTCGATACGGATCCGGATTGGCATCGAAACTATTGATATTTGGATCGATCCGCTCTTTCATCCAACAAATACTACCACATCCAAAACTTTGCTTCGGGACGCAGCGCATTACGCACAGCGCGTATCCCACCGGCCAAGTCTTACTTACCGGTCATGTTGATGTTCTGCTCGCAGGAGAACCAGATCCCGGTGTGAAACTTCCTCATCACGTACTTGTCCTCCCCGGTCTCCCAGATGTACTGCACCAGCCGCGTGTCGTTCAGGTTTGAGCTGTTGAACCTGATGCAGAAGGACTGCTTGGTTGTTACCGGGCCGGTGCAGAACGGCTTCACCACTTTCCGGGTCCCGGCGCACCAGTGGCTGGTTCCAAGAGCTGACACAGCCAGGAACAATGCCAAGAAGTTCAAGGTGAGAGCCAGAGACGCTCTCCGCCGCCGGTCTATCCCCATAACAGCGGCGACACCGGAGGAGCGGAAGAGGGTGGAAGGCGCCTGATTTAATCCCGGATTCGAGCGGTTTCTTCTCCTCAAATCCTCATAATCCGATTATTCCTGTTGATATGTCCGCGGCTAATTACGGTGTGGACTTTACAAGCGCCTCTCACATCCGCTCCTCCACTGAAGAGGTCTCATTTTGTAGGCTACGGTATACTCTCATCCCCCCCAGCCCCCACCCACACAAAACACACACACACACACACACACACGCATCTCATTCTGTATGCCGCCAACTTTGTTGAAAAATAATCACATGACACAATATTTACATTCAGTTTAACATTTTAAACCCATAAGAACACACGTTTTGTGTGTCCTATACAGTTTTGGGCTTGACTTCAACTCATTAAATCCCTGAGTGAAATATATGCATTTAGGAGCGGTATTGTCATGTGTTGTCAGTATCGGATCGATACTAGCGTGATGAGATCAATATTGTTCAGCTCTCTTGTTTTTCACAAATATCTGTTCATTGGCTGTGTGCTGTTAATGCTACATTGTTGATATTTTTCATCTTGAAGTTATTATATTAATATACTCCTCCCTGAGCCACCACCTTATTGTGGTGGAGGAGTTTGTCGGGGCTTTCATGCCCCTGGTAGGGTCACCCATGGCAATCAGGTGCTAGGGGAGGGCCCAGACAAAGAGTGGCTCATCAGACTCTAATGAAGAGAAATAACATTGGACCTAGATTTCCCTCGCTGGATGCTGGTCACTGGGGTCTTCTCTCTGGAGCCAAGCCTGGTGGTGGGGCACGATGGTGAGTGTCTGGTGGCCAAGCCTGCACCCATGGGTCCCGGCCGGGCACAGCCTGAAGAAGTAACATGGGTCCCCCATCCCATGAGCTCAGCACGAGTGGGAGGGGCCAAAGGGGTCGGGTGCAGAGTGAGCTGAGTGACAACCTAAGGCGGGAACCTTCGTGGTCCGATTCTCGGCTGCAGAAGCTAGCTCTTGGTACGTGGAATGTCCCCTCTCTGGTGAGGAAGGAGCCTTAGCTGGTGCACGAGGTGGAGATGTTCCAGCTAGATATGGTCTGACTTACTTTGGCTCTGGAACCAGTGTTCTTGAGAGGGGCTGGACCTTATTCCACTCTGGCATTGCAGGCAGTGACCCGGTGAGCGAGAGGATAGTTTCCCTCCGCCTTTGAGTGCGGGGGGACGAGTCCTGACTGTTGATATGTGCCAAACAGCAGTTCAGAATACCTTCCCTTTTTGGAGTCATTATAAGGGAGGACTGGAGAGGGCTCCCTCGGGGGATTCCCGTGTTCTGCTGGGAGACTTCAACGCTCACGTTGGCAGCGACAGTGAGACTTGAAGAGGCATGATTGGGAGGAAGTGAACCATGATCTGAACGCAAGCGACACTTTATTATGGGACGTCTGTGCCTGTCACAGATTGTCCATAACAAACACTATGTTCAAGCATAAGGGTGTCCACACGTGCACCTAGGACCAGGACACCCTGGGCTGCAGTTCAATGACTGACTTTGTGGTCGTCTCATCTGACTTACGGCCATATGTTTTGGACACTCGGGTGAAGAGAGGGGCGGAGCTGATAACCGATCACCACCTGGTGGTGATTTGGCTCCAATGTTGGCGGAGGACCTGACCTGGCATGGCCCAAAGTCATTGTGGGGGTCTGATGGGAATGTATGGCAGAGTCCTGTGTCTGAAGGGGTTTCAACTCCCACCGCCGGGAGAGCTTCGACCATGTTCCGAGGGAGGTGGCAGACACTGAGTCCGAGTGGGCCATGTTCTGTGCCTCCATTGTTGAGGAAGCTGATCGGACCTATGGCTGTAAGGTGGTCGGTGCCTGTTGTGGCGGTAATCCCACAACCCGTTGGCGGACACCAGTGGTGAGGGATGCTGGCAGGCTGTAGAAGGAGTCATGGGACTCTGGAGGCAGATGACAGGTACCGGCAGGTCAAGGGAAACAGTGCACAATCAACACCGTGTATGGTGGGGGCGATGTGCTGCTGACCTCGTTGATGTTGTGGACTAGTGGAAGGAATACTTCGAAGACCTCCTCAATCCCAATGAGGAAGCAGTGCCTGGGGACTCTTCTATCTCTGGGGCTGAGGTTGCTGTACCGAGGTAATCAAAAAACTCCTCAGTGGCAGGGTCCTGGGGGTGGCTGAGATCCGCCCAGAGTTCGTTAAGGCGCTGGATGCTGTTGTGGGCGTGTTTTGGTTGAAACGACTCTGCAGCATCTCAAAATTTCTATACTGAAATTATATGACTATAGTCATTTCCATGCCGCTTATCCTCATTAGGGTCGGGGTATGCTGGAGCCTATCCAGCTGACTTCGGGCGAGAGGCGGGGTACACACCGGACTGGTCGCCAGCCAATCGCAGTATATATATTCTGCTCAAAAACATTAAAGGAACACTTTGAAAACACATCAGATCTAAACTGGGGGAAAAATGATCTTAAATATCTTTCCTGATAATAAGTGGGTGATGTATTAGTAACAAAATGATGCCACATCATTTGATAGAAATGAAAATGATCACCCTATAGAGGGGGGAAATCAAAGACACCCCAAAAATGAAAGTGAAAAAATGATGCAGCAGATTGGTCCATTTTGCTAAAATGTCATTGTAGCAACTCAAAATGATTCTCAGTAGTTTGTGTGGCCCCCACGTGCTTGTACGCATGCCTGACAACTCCGGGCATGCTCCTAATGAGACTACGGATGGTGTCCTGGGGGATCTCCTCCCAGATCTGGACCAGGGCATCACTGCGGTACCTGGACGCATGGAGGAGATTCCAGGAGACAGGTAGTTACTGCTGGAGGTCATTTTGTAGGGCTCTGGCAGTGCTCATCCTGTTCCTCCTTGCACAAAGGAGCAGATACCGATCCTGCTGAGGGTTGAAGGACCTTCTACGGCCCTGTCCAGCTCTCCTGGAGTAACTACCTAATAACTATTTTTTTTTTTTTTTCTTTATTACCTTTTCTAGACTGATAGATCTCAATTACTTTCTTTCTGGGGGGGCAATCACTTTTTCACACAGAGCCATGTAGGTTTGGATTTTTTTTCTCCCTTAATAATAAAAAGTTTCATTTCAAAATTGCATTTTGTGTTCAGTTGTGTTGTCATTGACTAACATTTCTATTTGTTTGATGATCTGAATAATTTAAGTGTGACAAACGTGCAAAAAAATTCTAAATCAGGAAAGGGGCAAACATCTTTTCACGGCACTCTACAGTGTATCACTCTCACATCCGGCAGGTAAGTTCCCCACGGCAGACATGTTTGTTTTGGGTTTAGCATGCATGTGCAGTGTGAAGGAAAGTGGGCGAGGGACGCTCGTTGCGGGCCGCATGCTGCAATATTACGAGCCGGAGGTGATCGGCGTTGAAAGACATTTAGCAGCATAGGCCCATCACATGCTTTTTCCTGGAAATCGGCCGATACTGATCGGTGGCCAATCGATCGAAGCATCCCAAAATAAAACCATACATTTCTTGGCAGAGGTGGTAACATAATGTTGCAATTATTTTCTTTACCTTCTTATTATTGGCAAAAACGTACAAATTAGAACAGGCTGTCCTGAAAAAAGGTGACAGCCCATATTTGGGTGACAAAGCTCATTGAAAAGCATGTTTTTCCAAAGGACATATGGCACCATGTTCCACGCTGCTGCACATTAAAGTGCCTGTAAAAAAAAAACAACGTTATCACCCCATTTGGGCTCCAGTCCAGCAATTTACTGTATCACTTTGGGAAGGTCAGTGGGCCTATTATTTAAAAAAAAGGCATCGTCTCTATGAAGACGTCCTTCCTGGATGTGCTTTGTGGCTTCAGACAGCATTATGTAACTGGTTTCAAAGACTGGCCTGGGCATCGAGAAGAAAGTAACTGCTCTCCAGTGCAAAACACCTACATTATTAATAGCACCATGTAACACTCTGAACTAATTGAAAAAATCACAGAATTTGCATGCATTTGCTAATGACAGCAAAGGATAAGGCGTGGAGTTTCTCTGAGGTAGTGGTGGACCATAAGTAAGAGAAGAAAGGACATGTCTGTTACGCAGTGAAAGCTACTTTTCACCGAGCGACACAGCATCGTCATTACTGCATTCTCTTGTCTAATGATGTGAGTGCACTAAACTGAATTATTTGGTAGAAAGAGATGAGCCTAGGCCTGGCATGATTGTGCATGCGCACACAACATACTGTAGATGATTTAGTACACTTGCTCATCCCGCCTCTTATGAATGACAACCACCAAATTGCATCATAGAAATAAACAAAGTTTCAAAATAGTCCACAAAGTCAAAGCCCACAGCCCAGTTGGTAACGCCCAGATGCACACGGATGCGTAGTTTACGCATATTATTATTTATGCAAAGGTCCCTCCGGCCAGTTACTGATGAGAACCACCACCTTGAACAACAAAATGAAACAGAACAACATGAAATAATCCAAGAAGTCAGGAAAATTGCAATAATACATGAATTAGAAAGTTATGATGGACTGCCAAAGCCTTAATTTTTGTCAATAACTACATCAAATGAAATATCTATACATTTTGGAAATAATGTGATTTATTGAATTTAATAGTAATATACAATCAATTTATTTGACACCGAAATTTGGGTGCTCATGCTATCATGGCTGCCGGTGCGTACATGAAGAGACAAACATCAACATGAACAAGCTTTCTCACTGGGGCTGTTGAAAAAACTAATAATGGGAGACAAGACTGCAAAATGCAAACGAAATTATGATAAGCAGCCACTTAAAATGTTTCCTCCCTGCCGTACTAATGCACCAAACCCCTTGCATGGCCATTGTGTGCAGGGAAAAGGTTGTAGTTCCATTATTTTGGATTAAAGTGAAAACAATGGCACATGGATGGATAGACAGATAGAAAGGTAGATAAACAAACAAACAAATATCTGCCAATATGACTACAGTAAACAACAAAACCAGTGTGCCAAATATGTTTTTTTTTCTAAATAATTCAGTGTTTTTTGGGGTTCTCTTGCAGATGCCCTGTGAAAGAACAGAAATGAGCCTGAAAGCTAATCACCCCACAAACAGACAGATGCCTCTGTTGTGTAATTGCTGGCAGGGGGATAGCTGGCCAGCTTTCAATCAGGGCACGCAAAGTTGGTTGCGTCAACAGTTGAAGGTGTGAAATCGATCAGTTCTGAGTCACTAACATATTCAATACTGTTCATCTGTCCTGTATTTCAGTTTTCATATCACAATTTATCTCGTGGAATGCTGTGAATGAGAAAAGCGTGCCTGCGTTTGTGCAACGTGTACGTTGGGGGTATATGTGCATTACAGGGCATTTTCCAGGAACTGCAAACGTTTGTCCCGTGAGATTAAAAGTCATCATTCTTGCTCCCTTGCTCTCCCCTTTCCTCTGACTTACAGTACACCTCCCCGTTTTTGATGCACACGTGATGCACATATAGCAGTAGCAGTAATCCCCTTTGTAAAATCATAATTATCAGTGATATATACATATTATGTGTGTGTGTGTGTGTGTGTGTGTGTGTGCATCGCTCGCATGCACAAACATACGCACACAGACACACTCACAGTTTGATTTGGTATCCTGAGGCCGATAATCCTGATTGGAGGCAGGCTCTCCGTCACCTTGTCACCTACAGATTGATCTCTATGATGACTCTATAGCGGAAACCGGAATCACTTCGAAAGGAATGTCTTGCTTCAGGTGCTTGCTTTTTCACTCATTCTAGGCTATAAGGCTATATAAGGCAAGGCTATATGTGAATTGTGAAAACACCAAGAAGCGTGCCAAAGATAGATGACATCACACCTTCTGACCTTGGGGGCGCTTACAGAAAATCCGCAGTGTTTTGTTATGCATTTATCACAATGTAAGATAAAAAAAAAGAGGCAGAGCGATAAATATAAGTGTTTGTACCATGAACCCCGATCATAAGGACTGAAAAAAAGATTACACATGCGATTCATTTGAATGTATGATTCATTCTCAATACATAATATTAATGTACAGTTTGTTTTTTCTCATATTACGACTGTAACATATTTTTCTTTAATATTTCACCTCTATGGTACAAATTTGGAGTTTAGAACAGCATTTCTCTTCATATTTTGACTTTCTATCTCATGAAATTACAGCTGTTTTTTTCCATTTCTGTAGTTTTTTTTAAAATAAATTTTCAAATTATTTAAATTCAAAGTTATTCATTCCAATAATATTTTGATGTTATTCTCATAATATATGTTTTTCCGCAACCTAATTTTCCACAAATTACAACTTGATTCTTTGTTTTGTTTGTCTCATAATACTTTATTATGACTTTAAAAAACATAATGTTTATTTTCTTTAATATTTCACCTTTGTGTGACTAAAATGGCATTAGTTTTCCTAATAATATTACAACGTTATTGTCATAAAATTACTACTTTTTTATTGTAAATTGCAACTTTTAATATTTTGGCTTTATTCTTGTAAAATTACTGCAGAGTTTTCCTTTTTTAAAAAAAAAAAAAATGGCCCCCAGGCCACACATTTGGGCACCCCTGTTGGTTGGCATTTCTCCACTTTTTGAACACTATGACTTTCCGTTTCTTTGACGTACCGTCAGAAGAGTTGGTCTTAAGCCTGGGAGACATACGAAGGGCAAAAACGTAACTAAAAAGAACGACGGTGATGTTGTTCCTCCGTAGTATGGAGACGCACGACTACATATTCTTCCGCATAACTACTTCTTGTTTTTCTTTTTGTGCAGTATTAATGAAACATTGCAACATTGTTTTTGCTTGCGAGAAAAGTTGCTTCACATAAAGATGATTACTGCATGGACCCGAATATAATATGACAGATTTTCCAAAAAAAAATTCAGAAAAAGACGAGTGGTTTGATGGCAGAGGTCTAAAGATTTAAACATGCATCCTTGCAGGTGGCGCCAAATGACTCAATGACTCAATGACTCAATGACTCAATGACTCAATGACTCGGAAAAAAAAAACTCAAACGTGAGGAAGTTAGCAAGCAATAGATGAGAAGTTATGATGCAAACTTTAAGTTCACGGTGATACGTGTGATGGTGCAAAGGAATATGGTGTGGAGAAGCACAAAGAGGAGGTTAAAAATGCACACAGATAGAAAAGGCATATTGTGGTCCATAAACTGGTTCATTCCAACTGATTGACACCAGGGTTTGTGAGTATGTCACCGAAAACAAATAATGAGGGAATGCCCATTGCCTGTGTGGTTTACAGGGACCAAGTCCTGAAACACTGCTGTGCTTATGCAGCAGAAAGCTTAGGACATAGCAACAAAAAAAAGCTGTGACTGAAAGTGGACTGCATTGAAGCAGCACTGGAATAGATGGATGTTCTGCATCTGATGCCTCACTTCATTATGCTGCTGTTTCGTTGCAATTGTGATGGAAAAATGTATAATTATAGATACCACTTAGGTCACATGTTATTTGAGTTTGTATACTGTGTGCGGGCTCATATTGTTGCATTGCAATTAAGCGTCTCTTTCTATTTAAATTACACTACGTCAAACCAAGGGATTTTCTGACAAGCAATTGATGATCATCTCCTGCTCAGGCTTTGTTCTCAGACCCCGTCCATTGTATCTGGAATTTTTCTTGTGATTTCTTTTCCTGAGACACACTTCTGATGTTGAGCAACATAGTTCATATGCATGTGATGGTTTTTAAGAGCTTGTGTTGGGAAGCTGCTGTTGGTCAGACATCTGCATGCGGTAATCTGACCCCTTTGCAGAGGTAATGAACTGCTCAGGTTTTTAAGTTAAAAAAAAAAAAAGATTCACATGCATTTTTATGCGTGTGTCTACTGTGTGCTGTAACTCAGCGTGATGTTTTTTTGAGACCAGGAAAAATCAGTTGTCTGTTGCTATGGGACTATATGGCAGCCGAGCCATTCTTGGTATGCGGTGGCGTTGCATGCGTGCAGTCACAAACCAGCCTCTAATGACAGTCCTGACATATGGACTACCACGAAAACATATTTTTTTTTGTCAGCTTATTATCAGAGAACATCCTATAGCAACATTCATAACACAAAAATTAAAGCATGCATTCCGGTCAGTTGTTTAATGGCACACTTGCCTGATTTGGCCTTTTGTGGCTGTTTGACAACAACAAGGATCACACCTAACCTGGGGTTTCAGCAGAAGACCGTGAGAAGAAAGGAAGAAGAATATAAGCAGACATTGTACCGTCCAAGCACTACGACTCCATACTTTTGTCCATCACTACCATAAACGCCGTCACTTGCTATCACAGGCTCTTGTGGTGCAGGATAGAATAATAAAGAATAACGGAAAACATTACATGAGTCACTACTATTAAGAATAGCATCTTAAATCTGCATCTGAGCATCTGTTTTTTTTTTACATATGGCAATTATATAGTTTTATACGAACCATGATACTTTTCATAAAAATTCACTTTTATTATCAGAGGCATGGTCAAATGTTATGGGGACATTTAATTATTTCACACATTTATTTATTTAGAAGGGGTAGGAAAGGGTCTGGCTGAATCAGTTGCATACACAAATTAATTTTACAAAGAAGATGCTGATGTAAATAGCTGAAAGCAAAATTCCCCTTTTAACTAAATTAACAATGAAGACTGTGTTTGACTTTCAAGGTTGCACTGTACTTTTGGTTCTGTTGTGTTGTTTTCTTTTGTTTTATTAAAACCGCCCACAGGCATCCACAAGGCAGTGAAATATGTTTCAGCAGGAAAAGAGAATCCAACAAATATACACTATTGGTGACTCACTTGCTTCACTCTCGCTCTCTGCAGCCTGTTTTTTTTTGTTTTTTTTCCCCTGTTGCCTCAGCTGAATGAGTCTCAGCTGTAACTAACAGACACCGTGACAATTGCTGGCAGTTTGTTCATTCTTCTTGCTACTCAAATGCCATTCATTTACATAATTAAAGTCCCGCAAGATAAAATGGGCATATCTCATGTATTGAGTACATACAGCATAGTATACATGCGCACACCTTGCACTACCCTCACATTAATCAATACATCAATTCATTTATGGTAATGGTTGGACTCTTATGTGATTTGCACGGAAGGTATCGTAATTGTGTCACAAGGGAGTGCTGGAGTCATGGTTTTTAACAGTACATCTCTTCGGAATATCTTCTGTGATACGATCAGTCAGTCGTTCCAAGAGAACCTGGCACAAGTCAATTACAATGCACAGACAAGCAGTCTCGAGTTAGCCTAACATACATGGTAGCATGGTAGCAACGCATATTTACAGTCCGCGGTCCCTGTCTACTATCTATTATCACTGTTGAGCTGCAGTAACCCAAAGTTTGGAAATGGTGTGGGTCGGATTGAGGTCACAAGTGAAACAAATGTAATTGCAAGTCTGTGACAGAATGTGATCTTTGCTCCTGTGTGATTTTAGCGGAAACACCAATCTGCCACCTCCAACCTCGGCACACGTCTCTGTGCATAAATATCCCACCCTGGCGACTCTCTTTGACACATGGACAACTGGAAGATTTTATCAGGAGAAGGGTAATCACTTTTGTAATTTTTGCGTTATAGAAATCTTGATCCATGTGTTTTGTGGACTCCAGGAGTAAGGGGTATCGTTCCTTGTATGACCGGTGTTAGAGCTTGGCCCACATTGCTGGCAATAAGTCAGACTCATTTCCAATGAGGGCTGCCCTTTGTCACCAAATCTGCCCATAACATTTATGGACAGATTTTTTAGCCACAGTCAGGACGTTTAGGAGATCCAGTTTGGTAGCTTCAGGATTGCTTTTTGAGAGAACACACAAACTCTTTATTGATAAAATCACAATTATTAAAATTTGCGGATCTAGTAAACTTTCAAACGGCTAAAATTATGCAGAAAGCAAACAATAAAAATAACCGTTTGGAAGCTATAGAAACAAGGGTGGTGCTTGAAATGTTTTTTTCTCTTCCGTTAACCGTGGTTCCCTGCAAGGAAACATAGCAGTTATCATTGCTGTCAACCATTCATCAGATCATTAAGAACTTCAAGGACAGAGGTTCAATTGTTATGAAGATGGCACCAGGGCGCCCAAAAAAGGTGAAGTTTTGGAAGGACCCACTTCTCTCCAGGACGTCATCTGTACTTCTGTGAAAAAGGTGTCGGACGTTTCGCTCCTCATCCGAAGAGCTTCGTCAGCGAACTAATAAGTGCTGGTAGCCTAGGCCTTAAATACAGTAATACAGTAAGTATTGGTGTGCCAACACCCTCCTCTTATTGGTTCCTTGGGAGGAGTTGTGGTCTAATCCTCTCCTGCCATTAGCACCTCTGATCAAAGGGAAGTGTAGCTCCCTGTAGTTGGGTATGAACGACTCTGATACTGGCTCGTTAGCATCTATTGTTCTGGCTCGGCCCTGGCTTCACCTCATTTGCAAGACTAAGAGCTGTGGGTTTTGGTCTCAGTAACCTGCTGAACACAGGGTCCAAATTAAACCTCAAACCACCATTCCGATTCAATGATGGGTTCTGTTGTTTGACAAAAATAGCTTCCTTTTTCAAAAGGTACAGACTGCTGACGACTGGGATGAAACCATTTTCTCCGATTAATCCCCTGATTGATTGTTTGGGGCATCCAGAAAAAAGCTTGTCCAGAAAAGTTCTGTCCCAAACTTGTGTGTTAACTTGACTGTTGATAGACACTGGAGCAAAAAATTTCTGAGTACAGTAATCCCTCGTTTATCGTGGTTAATTGGTTGCAGACCAGACCGTGATAAGTGAATTTCCACTAAGTAGCATTTCTTATTTTTAAGGGATTTTTTCTAGGGAGTATTGTGCCTGTTGTGAGATCAGTCAAACCTGCAATACACGCCCGTTGTTCTGGCGATCAAATCTGGCATTTGTGTGTCTCACTATTCATTACAGTAACATTACTGACACTTAGTGACCAGTGTAGAATACTATATATCATTCACAGCGTCTTTGAATGCGTCTTCCAATGCCTTCTATTTGTATTTTAAATCATTTAGCCATTTTTCTGCTTGAAAATGCTTAAGTTAGGCAAAAAATATGTACAATTTGCTTCAATATGCATATTTTTGACTAATATTAGGTTGCATTCCACCACAAAAGACATCATTTATTAATTTATATATTTTGGAAAAAACTACATTTTGCCACATCAGAACGTGGAGATTCGATGGTGGATCCCAAGATGCTAAGGCTAGCCAACTCAAGGTATAAATAGCTTTTAATCAGACAAAAATAGAACAGAAAATACAGGTGGGAAGAACAAAACAGTCTGTGATGCGCTGCTGGAAAAAGGGGTAAACTAGGAATTAAAGAGAAACTAAAATCTACTTGAAGGTCAGGCGGGATGAGCAAGTAGAAAGGCTCGGAAGCGAAAAAAAACCTAATGCACAATAACGTGCAAACGGGGAGGCAGATAAGTTGTCCTGGGAGACGAGGTGGCTTGAAGCGTGGCCAAGAGCGTCCTGACAAAGGAATAGTCCAACGCCTTCGTGCCGCAGCTGAGGTGAATAAAAAGAGGTGCTGATGGAAAGCAGCTCATCCAGTAACTCCGCCCGACTCAGGAGAACCAAACAGAAGAAGCCAAGGGAAGCACAAACACAAGCAAAACAAGAGATAGACTAATAATAGTAAAAATAATAAAGGCTAACAGATGTCACAGCAGAGCGTGACAAATTGGAGCGTGACAAACCAGGTTAACATTATTTCATTCCAGAGATTTTAACGTTATTTTTGCACCATTGAAACCTATCAAAGATATATTATTTTAGAACATGTTGAGTAACCTCTCAGACTCTTGTTCAACCTTTGTTAAAGATAGTATTTTGGAATACAACAATTTTCTATCCACAGAGGAATCATACTTTAAATGTATTGAGATTCCAGTATTTGAGTATCTCATTTCCGGGCCCGGTGTCCTGGTTTTTGGTCATCAACATATGGGCACCCAAGAGTAAACAGAGTCTGGGGTGAACAGAAACCTCTCACAGAACATTGATAACCCTTGGTCCAGATACACCAGGAGAGAATACTCGTCTATGTTGTCTCATATAATCAATCATCAGCAATAATAATAGAATACATTGCAATATTGATATTTTGTCCAACCCCTAATAAAGTCCTTATTGGCCCTGAAAGGAATTTGGTCTCAGCCAAACCAGTAAAATGTGCTTCTGATCATTTTAATATCAGTGCCAAGTCTAAAAGTGAAAAAAAATGTAGCCCAACTTGTCCATTCATATATTTTTTTAATGATTAAGAAAAAAATTATAGTAATAATAATTATCCGGTTGTCCCTGTCACTACGCAATACGTACCCGGAACACAATCACTACGTCACTTCCTCCTTGAGCAAATTTTTACGACAGAGCTTCCGTGACATCACATGCTGTGGTAGCTTTTAATTTTTATGATACTTCTATAATACTTTCTTAGCATGCAGATGTTTCTATCGTCTCATGACATCCACCAAGACTGAGCTACGTAAAAACGCACGCAATGCTCGTAGCGGAGACGTAAACGTCGTAACATATACGAATAAATAGAATAAAACACATAAAATGCAGTGATATTTCAATGTAAACAACCATAAGCAGAGTGCAGTGATTCATCTCGAGGATTCAGCTAGAGGTTTTTTTTCTAAACGAAGAAACACCATCCATCCAAACATTGGTTTAGTTTATTTGAACATGATACGTACGTATCTTCCTCGCAAATGCTTTTATGTGTATTTTTTCAGTAGCGCAAAAAAACGTCAAAAAATTTATGGAACAAAGAAAAGAGGGCTTATAAATTGTGTAATTGCAATTAATTATGTTGTACTGTAATTTCTCAAATTTCTGTCTATCTTAATAACGTTTTTGGGAGTGTGTGTGTGTGGGGGGGGGAGGGGGGGGTATAAAATGGCTTTCTTCCGACCCTCTTTAAATCATCTCAAATGATGATGCTGAAATTGGCCGGTAGCTTGTTATGTGTGACTGTAATGTCACAGCTCTAATGTGTCCCATTGACGAAAAAGATAGTTGCATGGCAAGGCTGCAATTACAGAAAGCCCTGTGTGTGTGTGTGTGTGTGTGTGTGTGTGTGTGTGTGTGTGGTCAAACATGCCACATAAATTTAATCAGGAGAGTACAAATTGTGCAGCATCTATCTGCGGCTTCACGTCACTCCCTCACTGTCATGGCTAAATGTCAGACCTTGGCTTCTCCAATAAACTAATCTCACCCGAAGTAGAAACTAATTCTACCTTAAACGTGATTTACGGTCGTCAATGTCCCAAAGTGCATCACTGACTCGTTAGGCTACGTCCAGAGCTAATGGAGATGCTTGGTAGTCATTAATCCCTTTACTCGGCAACGGCTCAAGGTTCAAAACAAATCATTAATCAGTTCAAAAAGAGTACAATGCCATTGATGAAGAAATCAGCTGAGGTTGATGGCCCTAAAAATGGCGCCTCTGGAGCAAACTAATATAAGTCTGCATTTACATGCTTATGTGAAAAATATTACATGTCCTCTAAACCACAACAAGTGTACTTTGTATGCAAATCGTGCTCCCTCGAATGTTTTGTGGAAACACTGAATCTTCATCGAGGAAAAGGCTTCTTGAGACGTCATCTGTACTTCTGTGAAGAAAGTGTCGAACGTTTCGCTCCTCATCCGAAGAGCTTCGTCAGCGAACTAACAAGTGCTGGTAGCCTAGGCCTTAAATACAGTAAGAGTGGGCGGAATTGGTGTGCCAACACCCTCCTCCTATGGTTCCTTACACTAAGACTGGGCGGAGTAATCCTGCCATTAGCACCTCCGAACAAAGGGAAGTGTAGCTCCCTGAATTGGGTATGAACGACTCTGATACTGGCTAGTTAGCATCTATTGTTCTGGCTCGGCCCTGGCTTCACCTCATTTGCAAGACTAAGAGCTGTGGGTTTTGGTCTCAGTAACCTGCTGAACACAGGGTCCAAATTAAACCTCAAACCACCATTCCGATTCAATGATGGGTTCTGTTGTTTGACAAAAATAGCTTCCTTTACTCCTCTTTCAAACCATCTGTTTTCTTTGGCCAAAATCTTTACCTCGCTGTCCTCAAAAGAGTGATTGGTTGCTTTAAGGTGTAGTTGTACTGCTGATTGATACACTTCCCTTTGTTCGGAGGTGCTAATGGCAGGATTACTCCGCCCAGTGTTAGTATAAGAAACCATAGGAGGAGGGTGTTGGCACACCAATTCCGCCCACTCTTACTGTATTTAAGGCCTAGGCTACCAGCACTTGTTAGTTCGCTGACAAAGCTCTTCGGATGAGGAGCGAAACGTTCGACACTTTCTTCACAGAAGTACAGATGACGTCTCAAGAAGCCTTTCCCTCGATGGACAACTCCTGTACGACTGAGAGCCTACACAGACGCATATAGATATTGTTAAAACCACTTATTCTATTAATTTCTATCTCATATCTTACATGTTATGTTCCGAGGTTATATTAGGAATTTTCACTCTATGCACAATTATCTTCATAGGCTGAAATATTTGAGGAAATATTCTGGAATTCAAAATATTCTTTTCTTAAATAGCCATTGTTATGTTATTATACGCTACGCAGTTGGGACTGAGATCACTGAGACCATTGAATGCACTGCGAACAATATGATAGGTGTGAGCGTCTATAGCCTGCGTGCCCTGTGGTTGACCAGTCAAAGGCGTACCCTGACTCCAGCCCAAAGCCAGCCGGGATAGGTTCCAGCTCATCCACAACCCACATCCCAAATCTATTGACGGATGGATGCATAATATTTCATGTAATGCAGCTTTTCAGTTGGGGCCACTAGTACAAAAGGAAACAACATAAGGAAATAAGATAAAAGGAACTTCGCAAAAGGAGCTCACTTTTTGGTTGATATTCTGTTTTTCTTTATTATTCACCATTATTGTCAACTTCGCTGCCATGTTGTACTCAGGAGCTCAGACAGATCTAAAAGTCCGTTTTCCAACACTATGGTCGTCTTTACATTCTTATCTTTGGCTTGCCATCACTGATACCCTTCTGTGATGGCATTTGGAATAAGCATCCTTTAGATCAGCGGTTTTTAGATCAGTGGGAGACAGGTCTCCCCTCGGGGGTGCCAAAAGACAGTGGAGGTGAAAAGTAAAGAAAATCGTTCTTAAAACCTGAAGAGTTAACTTCAGTTAATTTGAAATTAATTTATTTTAGTTTCTAGGGTAAAAGAGGACACAGCGCGTGTTGAGCAGGAAACAGGGGGGGGAGGCTCACTTTGCCAAACGTTGAAAACAGCTGCTTCACTGAGTATTTCAAGCAGTGGTGTGCAGTCAGAGCCAGCAAATCCTTCTCTGCTGGCCTAACCACTATCAGAAACACTGATCTACATTTACAACTTCAATTCTAGTATTTGTTGTATGATATTGTATTATTCCCAACAGTCTATTACGTTCATTTCGTAGTGTTTATCTTGGCTGCACTGCTTCCAGTACGTGTATGTGTGTTTGATTTTTTTTGTCCAATCAGATTTCAGTTTCTATGTGTTGGCATGTTACTCTATTCTACCCAGGGCCTTCAGAACCAAGAGTGCTGGCTCATGTCACATGCACATTATTAGCAATGAGATATTTTTTTTTAAATCAGTCAAAATTCAGATTTGCCTTGTCTGGCCAAAAGAGACGTCAGCATTTTTCCGTTCTCTGATTGGTTGATCAGAGCAAAACTGACAAGCCAAGTCAAGCCCACGATGGCTGACTCAAGAGGCGATATTGACATCTCTGGCGAGTAGATGTATTTTATTTAAACGTTTTATGTTTTTGTCATGTTTTTAAATACATATTGAATCTGAACTGCTCCAGATGATATTGTAGTGGAGAGGTTTTGAGTTGTGTGGAATCTTTATCACCGAATGCTTCTATTTATACTGAGCGCCAACTTTACAAGCACCGGTGCGAGTTACTAATACTTAGTTACTAGCAGAAATGAAAGTCAGGTGCACTGGGGACAATGTACTCGGAGATAATGACTTCAATATGTGTCTTGCTTTATTAGTAATGGTATTGTAGCGACATGGCAGTTATGTTTTGTGTGCGTATTGTGTGTATTGTGTTTTATTCTATTTATTTGTGTTGGTCTGGAGTTGACTTGCAACTCGACTTGGACTTTGACATCAGTTACTTGGGACTTGACTCGGACTTAAGTCTGATGACTTGAAAATACTTGAGATTTTCAGTGAATATGTTGAGTAAAACGTGCTTTCTCAACTGTTTTGGTCCAGTTCTGGATGAATTGTTGTTTATATATATTTTTTGATTCGTCTCACTCATTGTGTTGAAGGCTTTTACTGGAACACTCAAGGAGATGTATTAAACTTTTTCACATTTCTAAAAGAGCAATTGTTTATTTATCTATGACAGCGGTATCACAACTGACTCATAATTATGCAAAGTTTTCACAGGAGATATTATTCAAAACATATCAAGTTTTTACAAAATGTATAAAACCATCAAGTTGTTGACATCACAGAATGAAGTTCAGTGACCTACTTTCCAAGAAGATGTTTGTGTGAGAAATCTCATCAAGTTCTCTTGTTTTTGGAATGTTATTGTGGGTCTCAGGTGGCAGAGCACACTCCCCAATTACACCAGGGATGGGAGTGTAAGAGGGTAAGAGCCACAGCAACTGGGAGGAAAAAGCCCAGATAGCCAGGCTGTGACAGAGATAAGCGAAAGGGAAATGGATCGGACAGGGACTGTGCCTACGAGAGCGGGTTTGGACCATACATATACGATGGCAAAATATCATGAGAGAGGAGCAAAAACACGGAGGATACAAACAGGGTATAAATGATGTAGTTCTTATGAGATTGCAACACCTGGTTGGCTGCCTAATGGAAAAGCGGCGAAGTTACTGAGAGTCAAATGTCAGACAGTGTAATAAATGATTGTGTCTCAGCTTATTAGAGCGGCACAGTTTAGCTGATAATCAAATTAAAGGGTCTCGATCTGACGACAGTGTAAGCGGACAGATCGGACACACACATCTACCCAAATAACTAACTTACTTAGTTTCTATTGTAAATAACTCACTCGTGGCAAATCATAAAATACAGCGTTCTGTCGCTCTATCGCGATACACTTTTCGCAATTTTTATTTTTTTTATTATTACAACACATGAACGCTGTTACAGGCCGAGCCTGGCCCTTTAAGAAGAACTGCATTGTGAGAAGTTGACTGTCTCTCTCTTCCCTCTCTCGTCTGTCTGTACCGCCCATTGTTTTCTGCGCCCTGATTGTGCCGTCCTGCCGTGTTTCCTGTGTCATCGCTAGCTCGCTTGCTTGTAAATTAATCTTCGGTTCGTCTGCAGCAATACGTTTTAACAAGAATAGAAAAACATAATGCAGTACAGCGGAACGGAACCAGGACGAAAAGGCACGATCAAAGGAGTGAAATATCTGTGAGTGACTTCTTGTGTTGATCATTCAGGTTGATCATTAAAATTTAAACAAAGGTTTGAACTTTTTTGAGTATTTAAGAGAGAAATGTGAGAAAATGTTATTGCCTGTCTGAGAAACGTGTATAAAGTGTATGGTGATGGGTTTTACAGGCTTAAAACATATATAATAATTGTAAAAAAAATGAAGTTGGCTACTTTGCAGATTTCACTTATTGTCAGCTATTTTGGGAAGCTATCCCCAGCGATAAACGAGGGAACATTGTACAGCAAAATCCAGAAAATGGTAGCTGGTGGGGCCCAGTGGAGTAATATTGAGGTTACTTTCCATTTGAACCAATGGGGGAAAGACACAGTTGTGGTTAAACTGAAAGTGTTCAGGGCAGGACGTGTTCAGGTCATGTCTGACCAGTAGGAGGCCTCGGGGAAGACCCAGGACACGTTAGAGAGACTATGTCTCTCAACTAGCCTGAGAACGCCTCAGGGATCAATTGGCAGAAGCTGGACGAAGTAGAGGTAGAGGGAAGTGGGCTTTCCTGCTTAGGCTGTTACCACTGCGACCTGACTTTTGTCACAAACATGAATTTGTGGAATAGAATAAGGTTGTGGAAATAGCTTTTCAAAGCATTAAAAACAATGCAACCAAAGTATTGCTGAATGTACTTTTTCATTACCCAGCATGACCAACAATATTGTTTGGCTTTTGTAACAAACCTCTGTGAGTCAGGTCCCTAATCCAATTAAAGATCCAATAAAGATAAAACTGGAAAAAATGAGCGTGCAAAATACTTTTAGGGTAGGACTAATCATTTGACATGGTTATAGATCCATTTGTGGTGTGATTTTGAATATCTGATTTTTTTTTTTAACAAACTCTCTTCAACGCGTAGCAATTTATTGACGGTACCTAGTCCTGCACGATGACACAGCAGTCTGGGCACTCTGAGGGGGAACTACCGCTGTAGCTAAGGAGCCGAATATTCAACGTCCAACGTGAAACTAACTTCACCACGGTACACTGCTGACATGTCTGCATGGGGGTGTTTCGTTTTCTATTTCTTGTGGGTGGCGGGAGTCGAGTGGCAACCAACATTGAGGCGCATGAACGCACCTACGTGTTGAAGTGTGGCCCAGAGTTACAAATGTTATACGGCAACCGGATCGGACTGATCTCGTGCCGGAATATTATCCAATCTTCAAAATACAGAGGATCGGCAGCCGATCCCGATCCTGAAGATCACTTCCATTTAACTATTACTGTGTAGATCAAGGGTGTCCAAACTTTTTCCAGAGGGCCCCATACTAAAAATGAAAGGATTAAAGGGCCACTTTGATATATTTGCAAAGCAAGACATGTAGATATACTCAGAAGTTCTATATATGAAACGGATGCCAGCCTGTGGGGCTGTGCAAGTGTACGTTGGTAAACCTCACTCCCTCTGCCTTAAGAGCTGCGCTGAACACGCGGTGGACAGTCTGGGCTTTTGGCCGTGTGGTCAGCGTTCTCGCCTCCCATTGCGAAGGTCCTGTGTTCGAAACAGGGCGGGTTACATATATTTCATCTCATGAAATTATGACTTTTTCTTCTTAATTACAACTTTTATCTCTTACTATTTTGACTTTATTCTTGAGAAATTACTGCTGATTTTTCCATTTTTGCTGATGTTTTTTTTTTTTTTTAGTTTTCTTGTTAAATTACAGTTTTAGAATGTGCTGCAGGCCAGTAAAAAAAAGCCGCGGGCTACAAATGGCCCCCAGGCTGCACTTTGAACATCACTGGTGTAGGTGTATACATGTATTTCGGGCTTGTGTGTTGGTTGTTTTTGGTATTTAATCATTTGGCTGGAGACCAATCCAGGGCATACGCCGACTCTCACCCACTCTCACCTGGGATAGGCTCCAGCTCACTCGTGACCCTAATGACGACAAGTGGAGGGACAAGCCAGTGAAGCAAATGAGAGTGATGACAGCTTTTTTCCCTCATATTTGGTTATAAACAGGCTCTCAGGACACATATTAATCAGTTTATTGCTATTTATGCACAAATACAAGATTTGTTGAGGACCATGCCAATCGAGAAACTAGGCCCCTTCCACAAATAAAATGTACAGTGTAGATACAAAGGAAAAACATTGGCTTCAGAGGGCTAACAGCATTGATAACCTTGTTTGCAACAGTCAGTATTATTCCTCTCTTTTTATCAAAACATCACTTGATCCATTTAAGTGCCCCATATTACACAGTATTTGCCTTTTTGCAGCACACAAGATATACCAATTTGAAGCCGGAGTTGGACAATACCTTTTTAGTTATGGTTCACTTAGACACTGGTGCAGGCTTGAAGAGTGTGACCAAGTTAATGGGGGTTGGGGGACTGGTGGGGGTGTGAAACTGAACCCGCTGCAGCTCCCCTTTGTGGATTATGATGCAGATCCCGATAATGATGATCCAACTTTGAATTGCAAATAGTGGGTTTCTGTTTGAAAGCAGGACACCTGGATTCATTGTGTATTCGTTAGAACACTTTACAAGACGCCCTCCTCCATTGGCCTATCAGGGCCACACATACAGTATACACCAACGAGGACCCATTGCTACGTTTACATTTACTGGACTACGTCATTTTAAATACAGTGTTCCCTCGCCCTATCGCGTTTCACCTTTCACGGATTCGCTGTTTAGTTGGATTTTTTTAGTGCTTCTTTTCTTTAATTACAGCTTATGAACACTGTTACAGTCCGAGCCTGGCCCTTTAAGAAGAATTGTGTTGTGGGAAGTTGAGCGTCTCTCTCTTCCCTCTCTCGTCTGTCTGCACCGCCCATAGTTTACTGCATCCTGATTGGCTGCAGACCATTGTCAGTCAATCTCCTTTGTGCTGTCCTGCCATATCTCCTGTGTCATCGCCAGCTTCCTACCTTGCTAGCTTGCTAGCTTGTAAATGAACCTCTGGTTCAAAGGAGGATGACTGCAACAGGAGGAGTACTGCCGGAATATGTTTTACCAAGAATACAAAAATGCTACAGTACAGCGGAACGGCTTCCGGATGAAAAGGCACGATCACAGGAGTGAAATATGCGTGAGTGACTTAATAATTTCTTGTGTCCTGTAGATTGATCATTAAAATTAAAATTCAAAGGAAGGTTTGAACTTCTTTGAGAGTGTTTAAACAAGAGAGAAATGTGAGAAAATGTCATTGCCTGTCTGAGAAAAGTGTATAAAGTGTATGGTGAGGGGTTTTATAGCCTTAAAACATATATAATAATTGTAAACAAATGAAGTTGGCTACTTCGCGGATGTCACTTATTGCGGGCTATGTTGGGAACCTACCCTCCGTGATAAACAAGGGAACACTGTAATACAATTTTTGAACGCAATGATTTCAGAGGTGCTTGCAGAGGAATGTTATCGAACATACAGCAGTGTAAAGTCACATTCCATTCATATTATGTTCTAAAGTCATGTGTTCATTTACCTCTCAACCAAGAAATGTGTGTTCCTTTTTTTTAAACAATTATTTTGCACCGTGGGCTCATTAAAATTTCTTGCTGACAGCATTTAACACCAAAACACAAGGACTGAAAATGTCAGACTGACTGATTGACTGGCGACCAGTCCAGGGTGTACCCCGCCCGAAGTCAGCTGGGATAGGCTCCAGCATACCCGCGAACCTAGTGAGGATAAGCGGCATAGAAGATGGATGGATGGATGGCACCCACACAGTACTAAAAGCTTCTGGCTTTTCTTTCTTTCTGAGCAATGGCCAAAATTATAATGTGTCTGTACTGTTGAGTTTATTTTCAGTGTGCGTGTCCCAACTTTATTGTAAACGCACCGCAAACGCCACAGGTCGTGGTCGGGGCCTATTATTAGTCAAAAAAAGTTGAAAGACAAGTTATACAGTATGTTGTATTGTGGTCACTAGGCGTCAGTAATGTTACATTGATAGGACATTACCATACATTACATTACCTTAACACTGCATGGAGTCAGTCATGGCATGTCTGACATGTTAAGAGTGAAAAAAAGTTCTCCTCCCATTCAATGTGGAAGTGGTACGTTTTTGGCTTCTTACTTTGTCTTTCTTCCTCATTCCATTTGAAACACTTTCTTAAGTTTAGAACAAATAAATTGGAGACTAACTAGTTAGCTCGGTAGCTTGCTATGTGCTATGAGCGGCAGCTGTCTCTTATGTCCCTGCAGTGGTCCCGTAGCCTGCGCATTTGTGTTGGGCAATGCAGTGTAAACAAAGAATAATAGGAGTGTACAGGTGACTATAGGGGTGTTATTCTGTCTACAGGGCTCTAATAATAGCACAAAAAACGTATATAGAAAGTCATAAACAGGTTTTCTATGCTCTAACTTCAAAAATATTCAATTTATTAATATTGAATCCTACTTCGTGGACATTTACTTATCACAGTTGGGTCTGGAATCAATTAACCGCAATAAATTAGGGATGACTGTATTATATGATACTGAGTGATACTGTAAAGTGTCACACCATACAGTCAATGTCACACTAGGATGTTAAAAGGTATGAGTGGAAAACCCTGAATGGGACCCGGACGAATCAGAACAGGATGCGTTGCCATTGAGCCATTGAGTAATGCAAAGATAATATTAAAATATATGAATGCATATCTTGTTTAGCTGACCCTCTTATCCAAAATTGTATTATTTTCTATTCACCAATTTTTATTTCTGCATTTTTTTAATGGTTTCTGTGTCAAAGTGAAATGATTTTGCCCAAACCTATCCAAATCCTGCATATTTTTGACATGTTAACTTGTGCTGACGGTGCCTTTGTTGTTGCACAAGCTCTGTATTTTTTCCTTTTTCATACTTTTGTCATTCTCTGAATCATTTCACTGTAAATTCACTATAATTATGTCATAAAAGATACATCTCCTCAGGGAAGACTATTTTGTATAGAAAACTTAATGCCAATCTGTCCATTAGTCTTCTTGATAGACATTCTCATCATGTTTTATCATTCTACCCTCACTGTGCCTTGATGAATAGATACAGCCACCCTGAACAGCAGAAAATAAAGTTACTTTCTTCCTTAAGTCAGCAGTTTTCATACATTTAAAGAGCATATTGTGGACAAGAAAGAGTCAATGTTCAGCAATTTTCAGCTCGTCACAGACATAACATTGACTGTCCATGGAAGCAGAACTGTATGTTATTGCCGTTTTATTTCAGCATTGAAAATGCAGCTGTCTGCTTATGAAGTCACAAAAGCCCTTCAGCCATAACGTTCCATCTTTCTATGGCAGCAATTCAGTTTGGAGGCTTCATGCTAATCATCTGTTGTACCTGGACTGGCAATAAAATGTGCCAAGTCAGCAGCTGTTTCCATAGTTTAGTGTGCTCTCCATGGATCGGTAAAATATCAGCGCACCTCGTCAATCCCATAGAAAGTCCATATGCAAAAGTGCCTCTGTTATGTACAAAAATTGCAATTGATTCCGCATTCATGGATGATATTTTCTTTATCAACAATGGGGACGAGTGATTAAGTGATTAATAAATCATTTAATAAGATGACCACTGTTCTGAACCTAGTGGTTAGCATGTTGGCCACACAGGTCTGGAAGAACATCCATCCATCTTCTATGCAGCTTGTCATTATTAGCCTATCCCAACTGACTTCAGGCGCTGGTCGCCAGTCAATCGCAGGGCACATATAGACACTGACATTCATACAATTTAGAGTCGCCAATTAACCTAACATGCACGTTTTTGGAATGTGGGAGGAAGCTGGATTACCCGGAGAAAACCCACGCACGCATGGGGAAAACATGCAGACACACAGAGATGCCCAACGGCGATTCGAACCCAGGTCTTCCCGATCTCCTGACTGTGTGGCCAACATGCCGTGCGGCCCTTAACACAATTAATCAACACCATTATTAACGATCGGTTAATCGATTAATTGATTAAGCTCAACCTATGAGAAATCCATAAATTTTCTATGGTCGTTAGGAAAACATGCAAACTCCACACACAGATGCCCAAGTGGAGATTCGCACCCAGGTCTTCTCGATCTCCTGACTGTGTGGCCAACCACTCGGCCACCGTGGCGCCCTATGAGAAACCGTAAACTCCAAAGATATAACCCATGTCTTGACATCATCTTCACAAATGTAGTGTATGACAATGAGACAATATTAATCACAACATTTATGATGACTAGGGATGCTCCAATCGGGATTTTATGCCGCCGATTCTGATAGCAATCATTTATGAATGAAATGGGCCAGTACTGATACCGATCACATGGATTAAGTGTACATTTTTCAATTTATTTACGATTAGCGTTATTGGCCAGGGGTGCCGTATAAGGAGAAAAGTTAGGACAATTCCATGGTCCCCTGACTGCCAGGGGGCCCACAAAATAGGTTATTAACTCACTGACTGCCAGTCATGTTCAGAGCAGAGAGCTCCATGCTGCCAGAGTTTTTGGACATTTTTGCTGAACTTTCAAGACCCACAGAATATTGAGTTTTAGGACTAAATAAACATTGAAACTATCTAAAGAAACTTTAGACTTTCTTCTTTTGTCAGAAAAAAATGTTTGTTTCTAGCCTTTTTGGGTCTTTAGATATTGGCAGTGGAACATAGGGTAGTTTTAGCAAAAACACCAGATTTTGTCCAAAAAACAGAGAAAACTAGCTTTTTCTGCAGAGAAGCAAATTCAAGCAGAGTGACGGTGGGGTCTGCTGGATGTGGGAGTGAATCGCTGCTGTTGACCGATCCAGACGGCAGCCACTCGTCAGAAGAACCAGGGTCGCGTTCTGAGTCACCCGACTCTGAACTGCTTCTGATGTCAGGCTCCGGTGTCGCGCCACATGGCTCAGCAACGCTAACCAACTAGCCTGTTGCTTCGGGTGCCATTGTCAACTGCCTTTGTGTCTGCATCATAGTAAGTTTCACGCGGTAGACATGTTTGTTTTGGCTTTGGCACTCCTTTGCAGTATGAAGGAAAGTGGGAGGGGGGGACCCTAAGAAGTTAGAGCAGGACACTACACTGCACACAGGGACCGCGACAGGCTCCAGGCTGCAGTAGTACGAGCCAGAGGTGATTGGTACGGCTTTTGTGCTCGGCATTTATCGGTATATGCCGATCACATGCTTTTCTAAAGACATCGGCCGATAGTGATCGGAGCAGCCCAATGATGACATTATATGAAGAGATGGTGAAGCAGGCCTTCTCTCAGGTCCAATAATTATTGACATCTTAATATGATTTTCACTTCATTGAGTTGTAATACCACGAGTCCCAATATTTCTTTTTCATATTGTATATCTTCTCTTATCTGAAATTAATCCCCAAAATCCATTGGATCAGGTCAATATTCAATATTGCATGTCAGATTCAACCAGGATAGTAAAATTAAAACATTTGTCAGTTAGATTCTGTCAATCATCAATGTGTGTATATGTGTTGCAGGTCAGCAAGACTAATGCTCCTCCACTAGTCATGGATGGAAGAAGGAAAATAGCCTCTTACAGGAGGCTTTCTTCAAATACCTTAAAATCTGGGGAAGGTCACAGCATGGTGGAAACATTTATGACCTTGTGGCAATAACAGATAAATACATACCGACCTTCCATCTGGTATTCTTGTCTCAGAGGTTTGTCATCTCCACTGTTGGATCTTTTTGCACTTTTTTTTTGCACATTTTTCACACTGAAATGTTTCAGATCATCACACAAATATAAATATTAATCAATGAGAAAACAACTGAACACAAACCTACATGGCCCTGTGTAAAAAGTGATTGCCCCCTAAACCTAATAAGTGGTTGGGCCACCCTTAGTAGCAACAGCTGCCATCAAGCGTTTGCGATAACTTGCAATGAGTCTCTTACAGCGCTGTGGAGGAATTTTGGCCCACTCATCTTTGCAGAATTGTTGTAATTCAGCCACATTGGAGGGTTTTCCAGCATGAAGCACCTTTTTAAGGTCATGTCACAGCATCTCAATAGGATTCAGGTCAGGACTTTGACTAGGCCACTCCAAAGTCTTCATTTTGTTTTTCTTCAGCCATTCAGAGGTGGACTCGCTGGTGTGTTTTGGATCATTGCCCTGCTGCTGCAGAACCCAAGTTGCTTTCAGCTTGAGGTCACCAACAGATGGCCTGACATTCTCCTTTTGGGTTTTTTGGTAGCCAGCGGAATTAATGGTTCCATTTATCACAGCAAGTCTTCCAGGTCCTGAAGCAGCAAAACATCCCCAGACCATCACACTACCACCACCATATTTTACTGTTGTTATGATGTTCTTTTTCTGAAATGTGGCATTACTTTTACGCCAGATGTAATGGGTATTTTCCCAAAGGTCTTGGGGATCATAAAGATGTTTTCTGGTAAAATTTACTTTGTTATGGTGGAGTCATGAACACTGACCTTAACGGATGCAAGTGAGGCCTGCAGTTCTTTGGATGTTGTTGTGGGGTCTTTTGTGACCTCTTGGATGAGTCAACGCTGTGATCTCTCCTGGGAAGGTTTACCACTGTTCCATGTTTTCGCAGTTTGTACATATTGACTATCCCTGGGGTTCGCTGGAGTCCCAAAGCTTTAGAAATGGCTTTATAACCTTTTTTACTCAGGTGTGATAAACCACAGTTAAGTTATGTTTGAACGAGGGTCAATCACTTTTTCACACAGGGCCATTTATGTTTGGATTTTTTTTCTCCCTTAATAATAAAAGGTCTCAGTTACATTTTACCGAGTAGATGCCAACATGTAGCTGAAAGCTAATGAATGAATTTTATTACACAGTGGCAAACTTCTGATTTTCAGTGCAACCTTGGTTAGCGTCATTAATTCATTCCAGAAGGTCAGACTTTAACCAAAACGGTCGCTCATCTAATAACTTTTTCCTGTAGGAAATAATGTAAATCCAATTAATCCGTTCTAAACATTTTTTTATAGCTTTACAATTATAGTTTTACATGCACAAAAAAAATCAAAATGCATGGAAATACATATAAATGAAAGGGATAAATGAACATTTAAGGTTACTTTTACCTTCATTGACGATGCGATTCATGACATGACTGTTCCCAAAAAGATGATTGGGCAGCAAGGTGAACACGGACACCACCTTCCTGTTTTGCCGTGATTTGTGTCTTGAATTCAATAGTGTTTCTAACCTCAATAACCCAACATGGAGCCAAAGAAAGGTGCAAATGCCAACATTTGATCAAGAAGTTTAGAATCATAGTTCGAGAAAAAAATGTCTGATCACATTTTCAATCTGTCATAAATGAATTTTCGATGTTAACTGTTTGAAAATTAGAACAATGCAGAAGTCAGGCAGCCCCATAGAACAAACTACGTTGGACTTTAGTGCCCATTCATCCATTTCCAAGAAAAACACCAGGAGGAGATTTTTTTGGCTGATAGCCTAAAAATGATAAAATGTAATGACACTCGTCTGACCTCAAAACCTCACATCAGTCGATCTTAATTTTGACAGTACATATTTAGGTTGGCACTGTGGCCAGCATGGGCACTGTGAGTCATCTGTCTGAGAGGCAAGAAGTTAGTATTGGGTCGGGAAAATCTCCCGGATTAATGAAGCGCTGTGTCATATCGGGCAAGTGATACAATGCAGAGATAAATTTGCTGCAAGGCGGGCTCCTGATAAGAGTATTTCAGTGAAGAGAGGAAAGCAGATAAAGCGTGAGGGATTAAGAGTTTGTGTTTCAGTTTCGAGTACAAAGATGTGATTGACATGTGTTATATAATAAAGCAAGAGCCGCTGACAGACGACTCTTTTGGATGGTAACAAAATCAGTCATACGGAAGAGAAAGAGTTCGGGCCATGCTGAAGATGTTCTTCTTTTTGCACCAATAGTAGGATCTGTAAGTTTATAACACCAAGTTCCGTTCTTCATCATTTCTCAACATGCGGTAGCTTTAGTTTTCCTCAGAACCATGATGTCCACATTACGGACACAGCAACACAGTTTTAGAATTATTCAAAATAATACTCAAAATAAAATAGAAGTACACTCATCTCTTGTTTATCGCTGTTAATTGGTTCCAAACCCGACCGCGGTAAGTGAAGTTTCCGCAAAGTAGGATTCAGTATTAATAAAGTGAATATTTTCGTAGTTAGAGCATAGAAAACCTGTTTCTAACTTTCTAAATACGGGTATTAACATTATTAGAGCCCTGTAGACATGAAATAACACCCCTTTTACATGATTAATCTTAGTTTACATTACATTGAGCAGGTTACGGGATCACGACAGGGACATAACAGATCGCTAGCATAACAAGCTAGAGCAAGACTAGTTAGCCTAGTTAGCAGGAAAACTGCACTTTTTTGGAACTTTGCCCATGATGTGAGACGTGAACACACATCTTTTTCTTTTCTGTGTGTTCTAAAGATGTAAAAACAGTTAAAAAGAGACATCTCCTTACTGCACGTAATGGGATACACCTACAGTATGCCAGTATAGAGTAAGCCCGCTATTAAAACACCACCAAAAACCTCCAACAAGGTTTTATGATTTTATATCCATGCTGTAACCATGTAGTAACAGGCACATTCCATGATAACATGTAATACTTACAGTACTTTGCCATATTTTGGTCATTTTAAGCATTACCGGAACTTCCTTCCTGGGCGCATTGATTTAACATAGCAGCATAGAAACGACACCTAGCGTTAACTTTTCCAAACTTAAAAATGAAAACACAGTAGCAGTGGTGTCAGTTCAAATATGTAGCCTTACCTTTCTGATAGTGGTCTGAGGCACTGTGAGCACGGCGCTGACGCAATGCGGGTGATTGTGTGGTGACGCTAGTCGCTAGCTGGCTAGTAGCTAGCCGGTGTGTTAACGGCGAAGTGTCAATGCGCCGGTAATGTAGTTCGATCGGCGTAACAAGAATTTGTTGCACAACGACCTTTGTGAAGCAGGCTCTCTTTCAGGTCCAATAATTATTGACATCTAAATATGATTTTCACTTCATTGAGTTGTAACACCACCAGTCCCGGTATTTCTTTTTCATATTGTATATCTTCTATTATCTGAAATGAATCGCCACATCCATTGAATCAGGTATGGTATGTTGGATGCGACCAGGGATGATAAATTAAAACATTTCTATATTACATTCTGTCACTCATCTGTGTGTGTTTGTGTTGCAGGTCAGCAAGACTAATGCTCTTCTATTAGTCATGGATGAAAGAAGGAAAATAGCCTCTTACAGGAGGCTTTCTTCAAACACCTTCAAATCCGGGGAAGGTCACAGCATGGTGGAAATATTTATGACCTTGTGGCAATAACAGATAAATACATACCGACCTTCCATCTGGTATTCTTGTCTCAGAGGTTTGCCATCTCCAGCAGTTCTGTTCTGCTTTGAATGCTAATCAGTCGGAGACAATGTTAATAATAATAATAATAATGATAACAATGTCGCTGTAGCTTGGTTAATATGCACGTCACATGTAAATGGAGTGTCTCTTTTTATCTGTTTTTTGTATATCTTTAGAACGCACAAAAAAGAGAAAGATATATGTGTTCATGTCTCACATAAGGATTGTGTATGATGGGCAAAATTAAAAAAAAAAACAGTATTCTTTTAAAAAAGTGTTTCATACGGAGTGGGGAAGGACCAAAAAATGACCACGTCCACACGGAGTGAGAGGAGAACCTTATTTTACTCAGTCTCAGCCATGGCATGTCCGCATGTCGGCTCGGCTCTGCTGGCTCAGTAGCCAGTCTCCATGCAGTGTGAAAGGTAATGTAACCTGACGTCATGTCTCATAACATCACTGATGCCTGGTAACCAGAACACTACATATAACTTTTCTTTCAATATTTTTTTTTTTTACTAATAATAGGCCATAGTCAACCACAAAACGGCGATCATTTATTTTGAAAAAAAGCGATACAGCGAGGGAGCGATATTCCAACCGCAATATAGCGTGGGACGACTGTTTTTCATGGTCCAGAGAGCAACACGGGTCCAGCCAAGACCACCCGGGCCACGGGAACATATGCAGGATAAAGACAGCCTTAAAAACTTTGGCTAGATACAACACAAACAACAATTTATTTAGCTATGTGACTGATTACCTTCGGAAAATCCACAACTCATGTGCCGCAACATTCCTGAATCTTCATCACACACTGCTAAAGGATCAGTGTGACAAGACTTGATCAATCAAAACAACCCAGCCCAACTTTTTCATTTGTATTCAGCAAGGATGGGGGATGGCAGTGTGATGCTGAGCCAGGATTATCTGGTCTAGACAACAACAAGAAAGCAATTAATCTGTTGACTGCAAGGTAAAAGCAGAGTGGACACATATTGGGAAAAGAATAGTGCTATGCTGTGGTGGGAATATTGATATATTTGGATGGTTTTCTTACTGTATGTCTAATTGTAATGCCTGTTCTGAGTGGAACTGTGAAAGCCCTGTATGGACTAGGCCACCGTGCTGCAGCTCATTTTTCAACTTTCAACAGTCTAAATCTTCCTGTAGCCTAGAACATCTTTATGTAAAGCAACAATTCTTTTTTTCACATCCTCAGAGAGTTCTTTGCCATGAGGTGCCATGTTGAACTTCCCAGTGACCAGAGTGTGAGAGCGATAACGCCAAATTTGATTTTAGCATAAGAGTGTGCTCACATCTGTTTGCAGAAATACAGTATGAGGGGTGTACTCACTTTTGTGAGGTACTGCAACTAGTTCTTAAAGGAAAACTGCACTTTTTTGGGAATTATGCCCATCATCCACAACGCTTATGTGAGACACGAACACACGTCAGAGAGAGCTCATTACTGCACGTACGGGACACACCTATGCCGCCTACAAAGCCCGCTATTAAAACACCTCCAAAAACCTCCAACAAGATTATCTGGTTTTATATTAAACACAAGTTTCCCATTACGTGCAGTAATGAGCTGTCTGTTTTTATATTTTTAGAACACACAGAAAATAGAAACACATATGCGTTCATGTCTCGTAAGGATTGTGGGTGATGGGCAAAATTCCCCAAAAAAAGTGCTTTTTTCGTTTAAGTGAGTCTCTTATTTACGAACCAAACGGCTTCGGTGAAAAGGAAGTTTTTAAGTTACTTTTGGAAGTGTGTGCCTGTAACTTATGCAACATAAACACAAGCCTGTAGCGTTGTTAACGTCAGAGTGGAGAGAGACGGGGTTTGCTGTCCCCACGGAGATGCTCCTAAATGGTTTCAGGATTTCTCCACTCCAAAACGTCGGTGCCATGCGGTTGCAAGGTTGAAATGATAAACGTTTGGGGTATTATTGTCAAACCTGATGCAATAAAACGGGCATTGGCGGATGTGTGTCACACTGAATGGGCAGAGACACTGTGGCCAGCACTGTCGAGGCGGCAAACTAAATCACATTTAGCCATGTATGGGATTTGCATTGTTTATTATGGCTACAGCGTACGCTTGGCAGACTAAGCTATATTAGTTAGGCTTCATTTTGGCCCAGAGTGAATTTGTCAGCTGACTGAGTATGGTGCCTGAATTAATGCCTGACACCCCTCAATTGACGATTTTTCACACCCAGGGAAGGATGGGGAGACAAGCACAAAGTCATGCCCAGAAGAAATTGTGTTCACTTCATGTGGCTTTAAGGACGGACATGCATAGAATATTCCTTATTATAGACCTGAAAATGTGCACTGACATTTCTGGGGGCTTGTATGTCCCAGGGGAGGATCACCCTTTTCATGTTTTGTTAAACACTCCTCACACAGCGAGGAGCTTTTCAGCCAAATGACATCGAACCGAAGGCTTTGCGGCGTGCATCTATCGACCGTGGTGTGAAGCAGAGATAGAGAGGCGCAAAGATCTAGGGAATTAGAACATGATCAGAGAAGAGGCGCTCATACATCCTGAAAGCATGGAGCGCATTTAAACCCTGGGGTTCACTGCTGCGCTGACCTAGATAGCTCAGCAGCACTGGGGTAATCACTGAAAAGAGGAATCCTGAGGCGCAAACGCTTTAATTAGACATAAACGTTTAACAGACGACTGATAGGGAAGAAACACCGTGGAAAAAAAGGAATGGGACACAGTAGAGAATTCTGCTGAACAAAGGAAAGATGAACAGCTGGGAAAAAGGAGCAAAATCTTGGACACAGGTTTATAATCCTATATTTTTCTCAGATGTCATATGTTTGTCTTTTACTTACAAGACAGAGCACAAGCAACGAGTAAAGTAGAACATGACTTCTCTCCCTGGACTCCCGCTCTTTGAGCGAAAGCTTGTGCTGGGTCCCTAATCAATTAATTCAGTGCAAGCAATCCCGGAAAGATCAAGACTGAAGCTTATTTAAGGATATTGTTGCGTGCGCTGTCAAGGAGTAGAGCTGTAGATAATGCGTGCTCTTTACATATTTCGACGTATGTAAAATTGCTGCACTTGTAATGCATGCCCAAGATGTTTTTCACGTCACAAACACACATTAACAAGTAATCCAGGAATTACTGCCATTGTTTCAGTCAGTGGTTCATCATCTGGTGAAGAGCTTTACTTATGCTGTGATTGGTGAGTTGTTGTGACTGGTTGAAGATTGTGAAGATCGATTGATTTTAACGACTGCTGCCTCAATTTTTATGACGGCAATTTGCATATACTCCAGAATTTTTTGAAGAGTGATGGCAACGAATTGCAAAAATGAACTTAATCCCAAAAAAACATTTCTAGTGCATTTCAGCCCTGCTGAAAGGACCAGCTGACATCAGCATAGGTGAGAATGTTGACAAGGACAAAGGCTGGAGATGATGCTGTCATCCTGATTCAGTGAGAATAACAGACAGGAAGCTTTAAAAAGGAGGGTGGTGCTTGAAATCTTTGTTTTTCCTCTGTTAACCATGGTTACCTGCAAGGAAACACGTGCAGTCATCATTGCTTTGGACAAAAAGGTGTTCACAGGCAAGCATATTGCTGCTAGTAGGATGGCACCTAAACCAATCATTTATCAGATCATTAAGAACTTCAAGGAGAGAGGTTCAACTATTTTGAAGAAGAATTCAGGGCATCCGAGAAACTCCAGCAAGTGTCTGGCCTGTCTCCAAAAGTTGATTTAGCTGTGGGATCGGGCCACCACCAGTGCAGCGCTTGGTGTGAGTGCATCTGCTCGCACATTTTCTCTTATGAATCCCCTTCCTGATTGTTTGGGGCATCCACAAAAAAGCATGCCCAGAGAAGAAAAGGTGAGCGCTACTATCAGTCCTGTGTCAGGCCAACAGTAAAGCATCTGGAAATTCATGTGTGGGGTTGTTTCTCATCCAAGGGAGTGGACTCACTCACAATTTTGCCACAGCCATGAATAAAGAATGGTATCAAAACAACCTCCGACAGCAACTTCTCCCAACCATCCAAGAACAGTTTACTGAAGAACCACGGCTTTTCCCAAGGCAAAAGTCATAAGTGGCTTGGGGAACAACATCTGACAAAAACATCTAAAAACACTCAAGCAGCAAACTTTTTGTGAAAACCAGCATCCTCTCCCAGAGCACTGAAAGACTTTCTGCTTTGCATAAAATAAACACTTCTATTCCCCCACAAAAAGGGGACACTATTCTTAAAAATATAAAAAAAATCAACACTAATGGGCTTTGGTCGCATCCGATCCAAGTTAAAATGTGCCTGGCTTATGCTCTTGCACAATCTATGCTGACTTGCAGCTCCCCTTCCAAACCCTCCTGACGTAAAAGCTGTGATCTTTGTGGCGTTTAGTACATTATTTCCTGTGTGTATGCCACTTGTTCAGAGGGCGTACAGCTAACAAGGAAGCTAACAGGCTAAATGGCTGACAAGAGTTGTGGTTACTTACTGAGTTGACTCTCCGGGAAACACCGGCACTTGTGTTTCGGCAAATACTTGCAAATAACGTGCTCAACCCCTACAAAAAGCTATAAAAGGCCCAAGACGGCATCATAAGGGAATATTAGCAAATGTGTGAATTAAATTCACTTGTAATGGATATTGTAGCCAGCGGTGCAAGTTAGGGGATTTGCGTAAAAGTAAAAACTCTGGCATTTGCATAACATAACTCAAAAGCATAACATAAACTCTGAAAGGCGGTTATTTATCTATCCCATGCAATTGTATCCAAAGCAAAAGAGTGAAAATTACAAGCTTAAATGATGTACATCCTTCCAATGAGTACCATGGACCACTTTAATCATAATAATTATAATGTATTATTATTGTTGTTGTGGTATTAGTATTATTATTTAACAATTATATGATATAGAATAGTGAACCTGAACCTAGTTACTGATAACATTTCAATTTTTGCAGCGACTTGGAAAAAAAAAAAAAGCTTCAAATAAATGAAGCGTTAATTAGCAAAACGAGACAGTTTTTAATCAAATTTGGGTCTGATAAATAGTATCTTAAATGCTCAATGAAGAAGTTCATTATCTAAAATATTATAAAAATGGAGATATATCCCCCCCCCCCCCCCCCCCCCCCCAAAAAAAAAAAAAAAAAAAAAAAAAGAAAACAATAATAAACTTATTTTTGGACACCTGAATAAAACCTGCACATGAAAGATCATGAAGAAAAAACAGAACTCACGTCCAAGAAAAAAAAGTGTTTCTCTATGGCGTTACTAAAAATAAGAACCCTGAGATTCATATCACACCTTGCAGCAAAGAGTTTCAAAAGTTGGATCCGAGCCAACATTTTCTTCTTTGTTTCATCATTTATGAGAGACTTTGAAAGTTCAATGCATAAGAGTTGAACTATGGACGGGTGAGACAGAATACACCACGGGTGTCCAAAGTGCGGCCTAGGGGCTTTTTTTGGCCAACAGCTCTATTTTCATTGGCCCATGGCACATTGTAAAAATAAAATAAATTCATTATTAATGAGATGTATAGTTGGATATTACACTTGTTTTGGCAGCCATAACACAACACAGGCTAAGATGTTGATGTTTTTGGTGAGACAGCTTTACATACGTTGATCGACATCGCATTGGTTTTAGCATGTTTAATGCACAAAATGTATAGTCCTCCGTATTCTTCCATTTTTCCATATGCGCTCGTCCGGGGATGTATTTTGGACGCCACGGGACTACACCCTAAAAGAGTGTTTTTGTGTAGCAATAAATGCCATATTATTAGTCACTGCATCTGATATTTCATTTTAAAAAAAATGAAAGGTTGAGGTTTGTGATCATGCATGAAACGTGTGTCTATTCTATGATTTACGTGTGGAGGACCCGTAAAAGTGGAGTACAGGTGTGAGCAGGTGTGCTGGAGGAGTTTATGCTTTCCTTCTCGGGTCTCATTCATCTCTCTCTGTCACATCCAGCTGTGGCTCTCTGATACTCCCTCATTGTCATTCTGGAGGGACATCTGTCCTCCAAACATGTCTGCAGACAGAAGCGGTCTGCTCTTACACTGATTATACAAATCGTCGAACTTGCGCCATAGCGACCAGGGGTGTCCAAAGTGCATCCCAGGGGCCATTTTCAGGCTGCAGCTCATTTTTTTATCGGTCCTCTACATTATTCTAGATTTAAAATGAATTCATTATTAATAAGACATATTATTTGTAGGGCTGTCAATAATAACAATTTTTTGGGGGCGGAATTAAGGTGCGCACGTGCTGTTTGACCCTCGGCGCACACCATAGTTTGAGGAAATGCAGCGGGGACTGTGGAGCTACAAGCGGGAAGAAATATTGAGCATAAATGGACAAAGGGTAATTTGATTGCTAAATTTAAAGCCTTGGTAGATGCTGTCGCTATGATTGAAAAAAATAAATAAATAATGGCAGGCATAGCCAAGGACAGCTATTTGGGGGCTTGTGTCAATGTGAGCATTAGCAACACACTAGCTAGTCACAGAGAAAGATATTTAACACATCAGTTAAACATACTTACTTTATAGCGATCTAATTTATCTAATTTATTATGTATTGGGTAAAACAATGACAGGAACAACATCAAATTAAAAGCACTAAATGAATACAGAGCCACCATCCACCAGTACGAGCCTGGAGTTTGTTTTTCAGAAAGTTGAACCAAACAAATATGCACATTAGCACTCAATAAGGTCGTCAAATCTCACCTTTATGCATTCCCGCATAGCACCAGTATTTGGGACCAAATATGAGGTGAAAGAAAAAGGCCAAAAATGCAGTACAGTAATCTATTTGTGCAGCGTGGGAGAAAGAAGGTGCGTTCAAAGTGGGACAAGACGCCGCTTGCATTAAACATTCAAAAACTGGGGGATTTCTAACTGTATATTATTTTTTTAAAGAAAATAATGGCCCGTATTTCCAAAATTGATATCCCTAATGTAGATTTGATGTAGTTATTGTAGTTGCGTATGGAATCGTTTACTACAGAGAGATTTACAACCCTACTTATTAAAGATAAAATCATATTTCTATCTGTCAATAAGTGTGATTATTATTATTTATTTATTATTATGAATTATTATTGTATAATTATTAATTATTAGTAATTATTAATTGTTAACTATGGACAAAAATGTGATTAATGATTGATTACGTGATTAAATAGTTTAATCGATTAACAGATGTATTTATTACACTAATTTGTTTTGTCACCTGTACACGATGTTGATGTTTTGTTCAGATAGCAACATTTATTATTAGAGATTTAACCCACCGAGCGGCAGCTGTCCCCCGATTTTAATTGCATCACAGGCTATCATCCACATACACCCCATCATATACATGCACACACATATGCCCCTATCATATACATGCACACATACACCCTATCATATACATGCACACATACGCCCCATCATATACATGCACACACATACACCCTATCATATACATGCACACACATACGCCCCTATCATATACATGCACACACATACGCCCCTATCATATACATGCACACACATACACTCTATCATATACATGCACACACATACACTCTATCATATACATGCACTCACATACGCCCTATCATATACATGCACTCACATACGCCCCTATCATATACATGCACACACATACGCCCTATCATATACATGCACACACATACGCCCTATCATATACATGCACTCACATACACCCCTATCATATACATGCACACACATACACCCCTATCATATACATGCACACACATACACCCTATCATATACATGCACACACATACACCCCTATCATATACATGCACACACATACACCCCTATCATATACATGCACACACATACACCCCTATCATATACATGCACACACATACACCCTATCATATACATGCACACACATACACCCCTATCATATACATGCACACACATACACCCCTATCATATACATGCACACACATACACCCCTATCATATACATGCACGCACATACACCCCTATCATATACATGCACACACATACACCCCTATCATAATCATATACATGCACGCACATACACCCCATCATATACATGCACGCACATACGCCCCTATCATATACATGCACACACATACACCCCTATCATAATCATATACATGCACGCACATACACCCCATCATATACATGCACGCACATACGCCCCTATCATATACATGCACACACATACACCCCTATCATAATCATATACATGCACGCACATACACCCCATCATATACATGCACGCACATACGCCCCTATCATATACATGCACACACATACACCCCTATCATAATCATATACATGCACGCACATACACCCCATCATATACATGCACACACATACACCCCTATCATATACATGCACACACATACACCCTATCATATACATGCACACACATACACCCCTATCATATACATGCACACACATACACCCCTATCATATACATGCACACACATACACCCCTATCATATACATGCACACACATACACCCCTATCATATACATGCACACACATACACCCCTATCATATACATGCACGCACATACACCCCTATCATATACATGCACACACATACACCCCTATCATAATCATATACATGCACGCACATACACCCCATCATATACATGCACGCACATACGCCCCTATCATATACATGCACACACATACACCCCTATCATAATCATATACATGCACGCACATACACCCCATCATATACATGCACACACATACACCCCTATCATATACATGCACACACATACACCCTATCATATACATGCACACACATACACCCCTATCATATACATGCACACACATACACCCCTATCATATACATGCACGCACATACACCCCTATCATATACATGCACACACATACACCCCTATCATAATCATATACATGCACGCACATACACCCCATCATATACATGCACGCACATACACCCCTATCATATACATGCACACACATACACCCCTATCATAATCATATACATGCACGCACATACACCCCATCATATACATGCACACACATACACCCCTATCATATACATGCACACACATACGCCCCTATCATAATCATATACATGCACGCACATACACCCCATCATATACATGCACGCACATACGCCCCATCATATACATGCACACACATACACCCCTATCATATACATGCACACACATACACCCCTATCATAATCATATACATGCACACACATACACCCCTCAGGGACACAGAGACCAGCTCTTCATAGCTGTCCTCTTTTCTTTTTTTTCTTTTTTTAAATTGCATAATAGACACTATCACTCCTTATCACATACACGGGTGGGGCGGGCTGGATTGGGGTGCCTGATGCCTGTTCCGCAGCCCCTGCTCGCCAGGGTCGGGGGTGTGGCCGTGGACCAGTCCGCTGGCCGTCGCGGCGCGGTGGCTCACCCGGGGTGGCCTGGCTTGTGGGATGCCTTTGTCTGGTTCGCCTGCCTTTCCCTGGGGTGGCCCGTTGGGGCCTGTTGATGCCGGGGCTTGCGCTGGGGGGGGCGGCTTGCGGTGCTTCCCCTGTACTAACATGTGCAGCGGGTGCCTCTGCGCTTTTGGGGCGGATTCGGCAGTCTCCGGGGGGCGGTGCCGGTGCTGCGGGTAGCCCGCGTGCCGCCGCAGGGGTTTGTAGTTGCGACGCTTCTGGCACGAGCGAGATTCTTTCCGGTTGTGGGGGCGTCTCTGGGCCTGCCGGTGTGTGGCCCCCGGTAACTTTGTGGGGTGTGATCTCTCACTGGTCTCAGGGGTTGGCTGTCCTCCGGCCCGCCGGCGCCCTGTCCTTGGCTGGGATTACCTCTCTTCGGCCCCTTGCTGGTCTTCCCGGGGGGGAGGGCTCTCTGGGCTGGCTCTTGGGGCGCTGATCTTTGTGCTGCCTGCCACTGTGGGCCTGGTGGCCTTCTGGCGGCGGGGGCTCGGCCTGGCTATTTGGGGCGGGGCTCTCTGGGTGGTGGAAGGCGGCCCCTTTCCTTTCATGCATTCTCAGTGACAATTACACACCCACACATTCTTGCACCTTTATATATATGAAGTCTTCCCCACATACAGGGATACCTGTACATATGCACACTCACAGTACATATGTACTTCCCCACATTACTCACTGAGTTAACCAGGGTGTTATTATGTTGTTGGTTTTATTACAGCGATGGTGATATCAGCAGTATGACTATAGTTTTTTGTACAATGATGTGCATTACAGTAATTATCATTCTGTTCACTATCATAGTTCATCATTTCATTACTACAATTATGTGTGACTGTTTCAATGCAGTATTGTCATTGTGATCACTATCATCGTTCATCATTTCATGACTGCTATTATGTGTGACTGTTTCAATGCGGTATTGTCATTGTGATCACTATCATCGTTCATCATTTCATGACTGCTATTATGTGTGACTGTTTCAATGCAGCATTGTCATTGTGGTTGTTGATATTATTTTGTCCTTTCCATCAGAGTCTTTATAGTCGTCACAGACATTTATTTGCTGATGTAGTCATGGATGTTTCTGTTGTTCTGTTCTTGTTGTCACAATTGTTGTTGCTGCTGTTTTCCTTGTTTCTATTTTTTTTTTTTTTTGCACGTTGAATTGTACAAGTGTAACCATGTGAAGTTCCTCAATGTAACCTGCTAAGCATGTCTAAAACAAATAATCTATGGTACTGTATAGTACCGTATAGTGTTTCATGGAGGATAATGTAAGACTTTACCAACAAAGCGTGCATTCTTCATATTCTGCAGAATACCTCAACTGCTTTTTTTAAGATAAGTATCTCATTGTCAGATCCGCAGTGTTTGATAAAGGAGTCACAAAAACTCATTGTTATTTATAATTTTCACACACATTATGCACACAGTATATAGGAACATACACATGTAAATGCATGCACATGCATAAGAAGATGATAACGGCTAGTGTCCATACTCTCATTTCCTCAGTGAGTGTGTTTGGTGTGATACGCACGGGCGATGATATGGCCTTATAGTGAAGGAGAATGTGTCAACTGGCTGATATACCTCCACTGACCCAAATCAGATCATGTCCTTGCCTCTCCCTGCCTGTTTGACATAACCGCAAGGCAATACTATGTAATCAGCAAAATGGTGTCAGTGTCCAGTCAGCGATTTTTCCCAGAGCCTGGGGATTATCTCTACATATATGTTTATGCACAAAATCCCACAAGACTTTAAAGATGAGATGTCTCAAGGAGCAAGGAAAGCAGAGTGCTTTTCTGGGTTTCCATGCAAGTAATTGTTAAGGGAGTGGAGGGAGAAAAGGCTGTGAATCCGCACACATTTGATTCATGATGATGAGTATTGGCTTGCTTGCTTTTTAACAGAGAACTTCCCTCAGGCTCGAGCAGTGGTTTTAGTACAAGAAAGGGTGAAGGCGAGCTAGAGTTCTTGCTTTTTTCCTTGATGGCTTTGTGGTGCTGTGACAAGCACAGCAGGCAACAGTGACTTCTCATTATTGGGATTTTTAAAACACTCCACTTTCCTCCCACAGTCCAAAAACATGTATGTTGCATTAACAACATTAACAATGCAATAAACACAGTGAACCATGAAAAGAAACTATAGTATCACTTTTCTGCAAAAATTCAGTGAGTCGTAGAAAGCTTGCGTCTCTGTCCCTCTCCGTCACATATGTTGGCGCTGCCTGCTCAAGGCGCAGACCCCCACCCACTCTGCTTTGGATGAATGATTCTTGGAGCTCCTGGGACGTAGTCGCTATGATTAAAATAATGATCCAGCATGCTTTGCAATGGGAAGATATGGGTTTAATTTTGGCATGTGTGTTGTGCGTAGAGTAGACATGAATTTTCCAGCCCACACCCTGCAGCGTGTAAGTAGAGTTTTGTGTCACGTGTTGACTTGTTGTGTTTGTTTGGCACTGTGGGTGAGGTGGTTGTCTAGCTCACTGCATAGACTGTAAAAAGCTCCTTAAAGCTTTACAAGGTTATGTTGTCTCTCACTATTTCCTTGTAGCGATGGAAGTCATTGACATACAGTTTTTTAAAGGTTTATATTGAATACTTTGACCAGGAAAAAGAAGTACACTACCTCTCTCCTCCTGGTCACATTGTCATTGCCCACATGGTCGTTGTCTCCCAATAAAACGACAGAGTCACCAGTTGGGGTGCTCTCCAGCACCCCTCTGATGGACTCCAAGAAGGCTGGGCATTCTGAACTGCCGTTTGGTGCGTACGCACAAATGACAGTCAGGACCCTTTCCCCAACCCAAAGGTGTAGGGAAATGATCCTCTCGTTCACCCCGGGATGACTCCAACACAGAGACACCGAGCCAGGGGGCTACTAATAAGCCCACACCAGCTCGCCACCTCTCCCCTGCAGCAACTCCAGAGTAGAACAAGGTCCAGCCCCTCTCGAGGAGTTTGGTTCCAGAACCCAAACTGTGAGTTGAAGTGAGTCTAACTATGTCTAGTCGGAATGTCTCAACCTCTCGCACAAGTTCACCAGAGTTCACCAGAGAAGTGACATTCCATGTCCCGGGAACCAGATTTGGCCGCAGAAGACCAGGTCGCCCAGGCGCCCGCCCTCAACTGACACCCAAAACACGTAGCACCGGACCCTTATACTTGCCCGTACAGATGGTGGGTCTACGGGGGGGCATGTTAATAGGTTTCCCTAATAAATCTTTAAAGAAAGACCCTTCACTTGGTCCAAAACACCGCTACTACCCTCACCCATACTACCCTCACTGCACCTGTAACATTTTGAATTGAATTAAAAATTGCATGTAGAGCACTACATGGTCAGGCACCAATTTATCTTAGAGACCTTATTGTGCCCTATAAACCTGGTAGAACACTGCACTTCCAGAATTTCCACTTACTTGCAACGAGAAGTAGAATGGCAGATCAAGCCTTTAGTTATCAGGCTCCTCTGTTATGGAACCATCTCCCTGACTCAATCTGGGGGGCAGACACCCTCTCTCTATTTAAAAGTAAATTCAAAACTCACCATCAGTTGATGAAAGGTTTAAGACCATTGCTCAAAAACAACCAATCTCCCCAAAATATAAATAATATGTTTCAAAAAGGACTCAGCAATGAGTAGCTGTGCCGTTCTTGTTAATCACCTCAAAAATTGTTTTGGGCATGCATGATGCCAGTGTTTCCAGGAGGCGCCAGTGGGAATGTTGCTCCAGAGGGCATCCACTGTCTGGAACGGATGTCCATTTTTTAAACTTCCCTTGCCATCCATCGCCAAATGTTTTCAATTGGATGTATATCAGGGGAACACGCAGGATGGTCCAAAAGAGTGACGAGCCCCTTGTCACTCGTTTGTTTCCCTTCACTCCTATTTCTCCTTTTTGCATTTTGAAGTGCTACTTAGACCTTCCTTAAGATCCAACAGTGCAAAATGTAAATTCTTGCAATTTTTCAACTGGTGTTTAAATTTTGACCAGGAGTGTATTTATTCCAATTAAAAAGTCACTTATGTCAACCCAGAATGTTTCAGTTGTGTTTTTTGTGAAACATCATTGTTTTTGTTTCCCAACAGATTACTCCTAACACACTGTGATGCAAAATAATTGGATGACCAAAATATACTATGATTCAGTGCATTAAGGTCACGTTATCCTTGTAATTCCCTTGCCTGCTAAAATGACTGCAATATTACTATTTTATGTTCTATCTGCAGCCATCGCCCATAATATCACATCCATTATATTTCCTACACGGTTATTATGGCAGTTAACGACGGTCTTATCGTGGATAAGAGCACATTTCCCGTGCAACCTTCACCTGCTGGCTTCTGTGCCGTGTGAGATATAGAGGCTTTGGTCATCATGACGAAAGCATATTTTCAGAGGAAGGACAAACATTTCTGGAAGTCATTTGGATAATCAAATGACATTTGTGTCTCTGACACGCTGTATATATATATTACAGTGGAGTGTTTTTATAGGTTTGCACTTGCAGTGCAACATGGTGATTGCACGATTAGTCTATTTGGTAACACATTTGATGCAGACAGCTCATTAGTCAGTGCCCTGAACTAAACAAAATATACTTCAAAGGTGGGTTATCACTTTATGTAACGTGTGTGTAAAGTTTTAGTTCAAGGCCACCATAATGGTTGAAAAATGACTTCCTGTACCAACTGTACATTATTTAGCGCCTTGCAAGGCATTTGAATGTTTTGCCACCTGCTGTCTTGTATAAAATAGAACAGTTCTGAAATATAGAAGTGGTTGACAGGGGCTTTTAAGGTTTAAATCCAGGTTTTCAGACAGACAAGTTAGCTCTTGGCAATAATTGAATAGTGCATCTGTGATTACAAAGTCTCAAGACAGGGGTCGGTAACCCCTGGCTCCGGAGCCACATTTGGGTTGTCAACCTTTGACTGTGAATGCATCCTGGCTGAGTTCTGACTGGTGATAGGAACCAGTGTTTGCCTGCCTGCGTTCATTGAGACACGAAAGAAGTGTTTTCCCAATGTGGTAAGCTAACAATGAATATATCTTCCCCAAAAAGAAACATCTCAGAATAAAACAGTGTTTAATTCTTTTGTCTTCTCTGCCAGAGATGCTGGCTTACCTGTGTGTTTGCTATGTGGCGAGAAACCAAAAACATTTTCAAAAAGAAAGACATTTTCAAAACAAGCGCTCAACATTTCCTGAAAAGTAGGAATTTATTTCAAAGTAGACCTATACGTGTAACAGTGGTCATAACTGCAGTCCAGCCTCATGTGCCGGACTCGAACCGGCAACCGCATAAGTCCACTGATGGAGCTTTTAAGTTGGGCAGGTTGTCAATTCACTGTGCTGTTATTTCTTAAGGTGTCAGCTAGTGAGGTTTAACCAACCAACGTACTATCACAACTCCACCAGTTGGCCCCCATTACGCATGCACACTGCACTTCTGTTTGTTTATTCTGTTGTTGTTTTAAAAGTTTACAGGCTGTTATGTTGTGCACCTATTGACTACTTTTCTTTAGCGGGCAAGGGGGCAAAATGGCTCTTTTGATAGTACAAGGTTGCAGACCCCTGTCTACGATCTTAAGTTATCCATGATTAGTAACATTTGTATGTTTTGTAACCAAACATACAGTACAATGCACAAAATGTAGTTGTGTCGTACAGTGTGTTGGGAGTAACAGAGTTAAAAATAACAACGTTACTAATAGTGTTATAGTTTTCCAGTAACGGGTAATCACAGTGAAATACGGTGCGTTATGATTGTAGCATCCCGACAGTCACGCAGAGTCTGACGCTCTTTTTAAACTTTATTCTATAACACATCAACAGCTGTGCTCAGTTCCAACATCTTCAACTTGCACACCGTCTCCACCTTCACACATCAATCCTCGTACTGCACCAATCACACACAAGGTGCATTCATGGACATAGGGAGTCCGGACATCAACACAAAACACTATCAGGTCGATATGGTAAAGCACTCAATGCCAGACATTTGAAGCTTTTTCAAAAAAGTAACAACATAATTACTTTCCCTGGTAACTACTTACATGTATGAATGAGTTTCTAATTCAACTACTTTTTGTGGAAAGTAACTCGTAACTTTAACAAATTACTTTTTTTTAAGTAATTTGCCCAATGCTGGTCATAAAGCAGTAAACAAGAAATCAAACAAATGTTAATACTAATAGTCTCGATGTTGTGTAGATACTTGTTTAAGTATTAATATTTGTACTTTTTAATATATTCTAAATATTTGTCTTCCTTTGACTCACGAAAAAACCTCTGGTAAAATCTCTCAAGAATTATTATTTCCATTGACAGAGCCCAAAATACATAAAAAGCTAAGTAGTTTAGAGTTAAATCAGGGGTGTCCAGTTTAATATTTTTTAAACAGGTTAAAACCAACCCATGCTGATATGCCAACAAGCTGCATGTACATACAATATGTTTAAAGAAAAATCAGCCTGCATGTCAGCTATGTGTTATAGGTGACAAAGCTTATTACTAGTACAAAGTTTTGCAATTACTTATTATGTTACTAGTAATATCCAACTTTTTCTTGTTTAGGGTTCTGTTTATGTTTTTGCTCTTTTTTTCAACTTTTGCTGTTTTTTTGTTTTGTTTTCCAGTTTAATTTTATTTCTAAAAAAAACAAGCTGTGGGCCACACTTTGGACACCCCTTATACAACCATTGCCCACATTAGTTTCCAACATTCAAATCTATCTAAAAACTGCAATATACTGTATATCTCTCTGTAACGACCTGTGTTATACATTAGAAGTAGAAACCAACATGAAATCCAATGTACACATTTAAGACTACAGAACCTCGAGATTTTGTTTCGGGTGTTTCACTCATAGTTTGACAGTATGGGCTAGAAAAGTCGGAACTCAAAGATGACCTCAATTTTAAGTGTGCCATAATGGATAAAAAGTAAGTCAAGTCTCGTCCCATCAAAAACTCATTGAAGTGTGAGTGCATCCAGTGTCTGTTTTTTTCTAACTGGGCTCTGATAAATATGAAAGGATACAGGAAAGAGTTGAAGAGTGCAAAGTAAAGTGAAGCATCTCTGAAAATGAAGACCTCAATCAGTCTGATACATGAAACATGCTGTTAGCCAGTTTGGCAGTGCTGCAGTACAACCCGTCAAAGAAAGGTCATACAGGGGTAATGACCAGACCGATGTCTGGAAAGACCTGGAAGAAGCAACATCTCTGTGGTATAAAAATTAATTTTAAGGGGGTGGGTGGACTTCCTCAAGGGAACCTAGACAGGGGGCCTTTCTATCAACCATATATCAATTTCCGATCACAGGGCACATATAAAAAAACAACAATTCACACTAACATACACACCTATGGATTCAGTCTGAAAGTTGCATATTTTTGGAATGTGGCAGGAAGCTCTGCCACGGCTGACCTTTGTCATATATTATGTTCTTTACTTTTGTGGACAGAATTTCTAGGCGCATCCAGGGCGTTGAGGGGATCTGGTTTGGTTCTTGTTGGGTTTTTGCTTTTTGCAGATGATATGGTCCTGCTGACTTGATCGGGCTGTGATCTTCAGCTCTTACTGGAACGGTTCGCAGCTGAGTGTGAAGCGGCTGGGATGAGAATCAGCACCTCCAAGTCCAAGTCCATGATTCTCGCCCGGAAAAGGGAGGGTGCCATCTCCGGGTCCCAAATGGAGGAGTTTAAGTAACTCGTGTTCTTGTTCACGAGTGAGGGAAGGATGGAATGCAAGATCGACAGGCGGATTGGTTCGATGTCTGCAGTCATGCGGACTCTGCATCGGTCTGTTGTGGTGAAGAGGGAGCTGAGCCGAAAGGCTCAATTTATTGGTCAATCTACATTCCTACCCTTACCTATTGTAATGAGCTTTGGGTTGCGACTGAAAGGAAAAATCGTGGGTACAAGTGGCTGAAATGAGCTTCCTCCGTAGGGTGGCTTGGCTCTCTCTCAGACATAAGGTGAGAAGCACAGTCACCAGGGAGAAACTCGGGGTACAACTGCTGCACCTCCGCTTTGAGAAGAGCCAAATGAGGTGGCTCGGGCATCTGGTCAGGGAGTCTCCGGGAAGCCTCCCAGGGGAGGTTTTCAGGGCATGTCCAACCGGAAGGAGGCCTCGAGGAAGACCCAGGACACAGAGAGTGTATGTCTCTTAACTGGCCTGGTAGTGCCTCGGGATCAGCTAGGAGGAGCGGAACGAAGTAGCTGGGGAGAGGGAAGTCTGGGCTTCCCTGCTGCTGCGACCTGACTTCGAATGAGCGGAAGAAGATGGATGGATAGGTGGTAGGAAGCTGGAGCACCTGCAGAAACCCCATGCCAGCATGAGGAAAACTTAGAAATTGAAGAGATGTCCAAATAGTGATTTAAATATGGATTTCCTGACTGTGAGGCGGGTATGCTCACCGCTATGTCATGTATAACCACATGCTGCCCTCTCCAACAACTTCCATGTCTGTGTATATTCTCGTCCATCCAGGTCATTGTGCTATCTGGACTGTTCACGTTGTCCTACAAGATGCTTCGCCTGTCATCCAAACAGGCTTCATTGGACAGCTCGAGTCTGAGGGGATGGTTTGGAATCCAAGTATTTATCACAAACTTGAGACCCCACAGCCAAGAATGGGAATTGAATCGAAACAGTTGTTCATTATTACAATTGAATGGAATACTAACCAGGGTGACTCCACCCACCCAACTGTCCTTGTCTGGCAGAGGTGTCACTTCATGTATCTTAACGGCTGTCTTTGCTGTTGCTTCAGATGAAAGGAAAAACCGTCACGGTCTGCGTTGGTCTATGTTGGTCTGGATGCAGAGACAGAGCAAAGAGCAGGGACAAAGAGCCCTTTAATCAGGCACAGGTAAGGAAAAAAGGCTAACACAAAGACAAAGATGCAGAAAGGGAGCAGAAGCACCGCAAGGTCGAAAAAACTACAAGCTAACAACATCTTAATCAGAGAAGATGCAGAGGAGTGCATGGGACACCTGGGATACTACAGGACTTCACAAATAATGAACCACGACCACATGCTGTCGAAGAGAACGACAAACAGTCGAAGAGATCATCTGCAGTCTGAGACCATCAATGTGCTGCCTTGATGAGTTACCCAATAGATTTGTAAAGTCTGTGCTGAGCAGTTTGCTACCAAAACTCACGCATCTAGTTACCATCTCACTTCAGACTGGAACATTTCCAAAGGCCTTAAAAACTGCTGTCATTAAGCCTCTTCTGAAGAAGAGCAGTCTTGCTTCCACAATACTGACCAACTATCAGCCCATATCAAACCTGCCATTCTTGGGAAAAGTCTTAGAAAAGGTTGTATACCAACAGCTTACTGACTTTCTCCTCTCTAACAAAGTGTTTGATACTTTCCAATCATGCTTTAGGCCCCCACCACTGCACTGAGACAGCTCTGATCAAGGTGATAAATGATATCCGTCCGAACACAAATGCAGGCAAACTCTCACTGTTAGTTCTGCTGGACCTGAGCGCAGCCTTTGATACAGCTGACCATATGTTCTTATTACAGAGGTTAGAAATCTGGGTGGGAATCTCTGGTACTGCTCTCAACTGGTTAAAGTCCTATCTGGAGGACAAGAAGTACTTTGTTGGAATTGGTAACTATGTCTCAGACCAAATGGCTATGACCTGTGGAGTTCCCGAAGGGAAATCCTGGGACCCCTATTGTTCAACCTGTACATGCTTCCTTTAGGCCAGCTGCAATGTGTCCTACCACAACTATGCATATGACACTCAGCTCTACGTGTCACTGACGGCCAGTGAACACAGTCCAGATTTACTTTGTCACTGCATCAAACAGATCAGTGTGTGGATGCAGAAAAACTGTCTCCAGCTAAACTCAGACAAAACAGAAATCATTTCTTTGGCCCACAGGTACAAAGAGAAAGTGTTATTAGTCATCTTGAGATCCATCCATCCATCCATCCTCTGTCTTTCTCTAAAACCTAGTTCTTTTTTTGTTTTATGGAATGACTGATGGAATTTTATGTCATGATTTTAGAAAGATTTTATATTTTTATGGAATGATTTTATGAAGTGATTTTACCCTTCTCTTCTATAAAGCACTTTGATTTACCTTGTGTATGAATTGTGCTCTATAAATAAACCTGCCTTGCCTTGCTGTTGCTTCTGTGCTTAAATGCTGTTACTGTTTCGGGAGTAACATGAAATAACAAAGTAGAAGCAAAACTGTTGCATAATTGTTTCTATTATGAAATTCTTAACATTAAGAACTGGTGTGGACTATGTGCATGCATGACCAACAAATCGTACAAGAAGAGGGGAAGTGCACCGAACTTGAGACTTTAAGTATTAAGTGAGCCCGAGTGTGGTATAAGTGGCCTAGTGTGAGTACACACAAAAACTTGATGGCAGAAATTGTCTGGAATGACATCCAACACAGTGATGCACGGTCTACTCAATTTCCAAGTTGACTAAATATTTGGAACAACATTGACAACATGATTGTGTTGGGACCACTGGAAAAAGTGTGCAGTGAAGTGGGAATAAAATAGAATTCAAATACATAAACATATTAAAATATATTACTTTTTGCGCCATCAGAAAGCGCAGAACCTCTTGTTTCAGGAATTATTTAGATACTGTAGTGCAAATGGTTCCAGATTTATGGTAGTTCAAAGTGCTCATGACACCAAAACAAATGTTAATCTTATTTCCACAGTGAAAAATAGCACGGAAAGGCAAATTTTCTGTGTTAGATGTGTGCTCGAATGTTGACATATTTAGCGTATGGAGGGCTTTTACTCGAACACTCGAGACGAAGTTAGCCTGTTCACATTTCCAAAACATAACCCTCGGCAGATTCTTCAGTTCTGTATTTCGGCACGTTTCAAGGTCAGTTGTTTTGATACTGTGCCTCAGATAAGGGAAAGTTTGAAACTGAATGTGTATTACAAGGGGATTGCTTCTGCCATTAGAAGTCCCAACTATCTTTTTTCGAGCCAGACTGGACGCATGTAAACAAAAAGTTAAAAACCCAGAAGATGTTCAACCGTGGAAAAGTGTGCAAAGGTGGCAGTCAGTCCATCCATCCATCCATCCATCCATCCATCCATTTTCTAAGCCTCTTATCCTCATAGAGTCGCGGGGGTATGCTGCAGCCTATCCCAGCTGACTTTGGGCGAGAGAACGGTACACCCTGGACTGGTCGCCAGTCAATCGCAGGGCACGTATAGACAAACAACCATTCATACTCACATTCATACCTATGGACAATTTAGAGTCACCAATTAACCTAACATGCATGTTTTTGGAATGTGGGAGGAAACTGGAGTACCTGCAGAACATGCAAACTCCACAGAGAGATGCCCAAGCGGAGATTCTAACCCAGGTCTTCCCGTTCTCCTGACTGTGTGGCCAACACTCGGCCACCGTGAGGCCCTGTGGCAGTAAGTCATTCCACATTTTTTTCTACTATACTACTAATATATTCTACGAATCTTACTGTAATAATTTGGGATTTCATGCCAGGGCTAGCTAAATAGCGATCGTTGCTCACTGTGTTGTGTCTTGCAGTTGATCTGTCAGTGTCAAACAGTTAAACAACATGCCTGTTGTGGCCAAATTTTGTGTGCGTTATATCAAACTCATGGCTGTTTGGTTGAGTCTGCTCGACGTGACGTCACAGCCAAGATGGTGGCGGTTCAGAAGACCCGCTGTATGCATTTACTTTGCCGGACAAACGTCTCAGTGAGTGTTAACTGTCGGAGCGAAGGCTCTGCATTTCGATGTGTAGATTTTTTTTATTTCTGTTACGCTACTTTGCATTGACCCACATGGGGCTCCACTCTTTTGCTGTGTGCATGCTGGCGTTTTAACCTTGTGACACCCTTAATATATAAAATACCATGTATAAATAAATACAGTGATGTCTTGATTAACGTCATTCTAGACGGACTCTAACCAAAGCAAATTTTCCCATAGAAAATAATGTAAATCCAATTAATCCGTTCCAGACACCCAAAAATGTTAACACAAAACATATTTTATATACAATAATTCCATTTTTATATGCACAAAATAATGCAAACATAATTACAAATCACAAATGAATAGACAACTGAACATTTAACATCACTTTTACGTAGTTTTCCAAAGAGGGAGGGGGAGAAGGGGAAATTATGCTTGGAGGGGGATCTTAAAAACTGTTGAAGATGAAACTATGAAGAGAGGCCACACACGTGACATGGGAAATGGAGAAGTGAACATTTAACATCATTTTACCTGTAGTGGACACTACATCACAGCAATTTGTTCAGCAAAAATACACAGTGCTACTGTCAAATTTGACCAATGTAAAATACATAAAAGCAACGCAAACGCACTGCAACCTTTGTGCAAACAATGCCTCATTCACATAAATGGGTTAACTTTTCCACCACCTCTTAACGCAAGTCGAGGGGACGCTAAGGATAATGCTGTCCCGCGAGTCCAGTTCTGGTTGGATTCCCGCGACGAGGAACATAGTTCTGCTTAGTTGCTGGGGCATTTTAGTGCAGAGTTTGGCTTCTCAAAACAATATTCGTTCAAAAGAGTAATACATAGTAATCAAAAATCGAAAAAATCAGACACAAATCACTCTGCGTCACATTTGTCTCCCGCCGTAACTGGGCGAAGTAACTCCCTCTAACCGAAAAACGCGCTAACCGGGGCGGACGTTAATCAGTATCAGTGGCGGTTCTAGCTATGGGCCACATGGGCAATTGCCCAGGGTGGCATTCTCCAAGGGCTGCCCAAAAAAATCCCATTTATTAATGCTCGGCGCTCATCAAATCCTCATCAAGTCAGCACATATGTGTGGCAGATGGGCGGCCTCTACAGGCGTGATACTCGCACCCCCATGCTGGTCAAACGTGATCAAACGTCCACCACGTAAATTACAACAGTAATTTCTCAAAAATTGATTGTGGGCACCACAGCTTCGATCCGCCCAGGGCATCATTCAAGGCAGAACCGCCACTGATCGATACTCCTGTATATTAAAAAACAGAGCTTTCGGGGTAATTACAGAAAATGCAGTGATAATTTCAAAACAATAATGTTTAGACACAAGCTACTGTGATTCACGTGATAACAAACATCCAAGGTCCCCATAGGTGGGAAACCTTTGACATGGATGCAAATCATTTTTATAATGTCACAGTATTCCTGTATGACTTGGGATAGAATAAAAATGACATATGGTGCCATAAAATGACATATCGTTTTGACTCTGACATTCAGGTGATAAGCACATGGCTCCCTTTTGAGAACATGTTTGGAGCTCCTGTAATGTCACCGGTCACAGCATTGAACTGTCCGTCCTTGTCCTCAATGGCTTTCCTGCAGAACTGTACACACCTCAGGGTAAAATGCTCATTTCTGTCACCTCTGGACCTCCCTGAGGATCTCCCTGAATTGTGCCTGGAGACTACAAAAAATGAACCATAAATGTATGTCCACTTGTATTTCTTTTTGCGCAGGAAGAAAAACATTTGGACGGGAAGGTATTGTGCAAAACCAGAACCAGAAGTATTTTCACATGCTGTACATCCATTTGAAGTACATCCACAGGTTAGCATCCAAGAACATTTGAAAAAAAGCAATAACAAAACAAAAGTAGTCATCCATCCATCCATTTTCTATACCGCTCCTCATACTCCTCATTAGGGTTCGCAGGGGTATGCTGGAGCCTATCGAGGTACACCCTGGACTGGTCGGCAGCCAATCGCAGGGCACATATAGACAAACAACCATTTACACTCACATTCATACCTATGGACAATTTAGAGTGGCCAATTAACCTAGCATGCATGTTTTTGGAATGTGGGAGGACACCGGAGTACCCGGAGAAAACCCACACACACACGGGGAGAACATGCAAACTCCACACAGAGATGCCCAAAGGAGATTCAAACCCAGGTCTTCCCGATCTCCAGACTGTGACTGTGTGGCCAACATGCTAACCACTAGACCACCGTGCGGCCCGAAAGTAGTCACTTAATAAAATATTTTTGTCATTCTGTCATAGATAATGAACTATTAATGAAATGAAGTGGTCATTTTGACACGATTTTTGTGTTGTGAAGTGTATGATATGTTTTATTGGAAGTAATAGCCACACCACCTAGCTAGAGCATCCGTTTAGTTATTAGCACTGCATTAGCCGTCAGTACTAGGTTGGCTAATACGGAGCATGTTGACAGGGGAAATGTGAGTTGACTTACTGCCAATTAGAGAGCTTTTCCACGGTCCGACGTCTTGTGGCTTTTTGACTTTTTATTTCCATCTGCGGGGCAGTAACATTTGTCCCACAAACGTATGCCGACCCATCTGATGAGGCCGAAGGGTGTCTTTTAGAAACGTCAGCAAGCTTACTCCGTCTTCAACACGCCGAGCAGACATGATATAAAAATATATAACAAACAAAAAGAATTCATCCAGAACTGAACCATTAGAGTTGACGAAGCATTGGAGTGAAGGAGAAGTTCCAGGTGGGACCATCTGGTATAGACGTCAGTAGCTCCGCCTCCTCTGGGAACCGGGAAAAGCTGGCGAAATGTTTTAAAATGGCAAATATTTCAATATTTGAGTACACAGGAAATATGCCTTTCAATGTTATTTTTCACGGCGCAAGTAACGTCCCAAGCACTTAAACGTGGAATTGTCGGATCATCCATCCATCCATCCATTTTCTATACCGCTTTTCCTCATTAGGGTCGCGGGGGCATGCTGGAGCCTATCCCAGCTGACTTCGGGCGACAGGCGGGGTACACCCTGGACTGGTCGCCAGCCAATCGCAGGGCACATATAGACAAACAACCATTCACACTCACATTCATACCTATGGACAACTTAGAGTCTCCAATTAACCTCACTTGCATGTTTTTGGAATGTGGGAGGAAGCCGGAGTACCCGGAGAAAACCCACGCGCACACGGGGAGAAAATGCAAACTCCACACAGAAATGCCCAGGGGAGAATCGATCTCCAAGCTGTTACTGTGTTGGCCAACGTGCTAACCACTAGACCACCGTGCGGCTTGTCGGATCATGACATTTGAAATAACGTCTTTCAGTGACGAGTATCATACATTCATTTATAATTCAAGGGGCTCCAGTCGTTCAAACCAACCAAGGTCGCTCTTGTCTTGACAATATTGTTATTCTTTGTCTGTCTGTCTGTGCTGAAAGCTATGAGATATTTGTCATACTAACCTTTTCATATATGATATATTATATCATAATAATAAGGACACATTCTATGTGCTTTTCATCAGCATTCTAAGTTGTTCCAACACTTTGTAACCGCATTAGAATACAGCCGCGACCTTCGACCTCCTGCCCATGAGAGGGGAGGCGGAGAGTGACTGCAGTCGAAATGGCCCGGTGTCAAGGAGACAGAGGTTGAGCAACAACGGCTGATGACAGCTCATTCATCACAGCCGAGGTATCTGTTCCACTGAATAGAGCACATTCTCCTCCAACCGTGCATCTGGCGCACTTAATTAAAAATGGGAACACAGTAAACAACTTCAATGATTTCTCCGCCTCGCAGTGTTAAGCACACTTTTGATGTTTGGCGTCTTTTGTCGTGACGAATGAAATTGAGCTCTTAATTCCGAGGACATGCTTTGATTATTCATTTTGTTCTGCCGCTTTGTTGTCAACACTGTGTAAAATGTAAAACGTGACTGTGTTGTGCATGAATGAGATAATCCCTGATTGCAGGGGCTCGTCACCTTTTGGACTTCACGGCCCAATTCTTCCTGTTCAAAGCGGCCGAGGCCCCTACCAACACCCATGCACACACACACACACACACACACACACACACACACACACACACACACACATTTACACGTTATGAATTTTAATCAGATTAATCAGCTTTCAAATGTGTTAATCATGATTAATCACCATATGCGACAGATGTCCGAAATATGACCACAATGATACATACTTGTATTAACAGCTCAAAATGAACATTTAACACAAGCTAAAGAATAGCACACACGTTTGAAAATCTGTCTGCAATGAGGGGTTGTGTTCAAAGACACCATGTCATTTATGTTCGGATGTTTTGTGTTTACAGTCGCTACTTCGCTACTAAAATATTGAAAGACAAGTAATGGGTAGTATTCTGGCCACTAGGCGTCAGTATTGAGGGCCGATGAGACATGAGATTAGATTACCATCACACCGCATGGAGTCAGCCATGGCATGTCCGACATGACATAGCAAAAAAAAGTTCTCCTCCGATTCTGTGTGGAAGTGGTAAGGTCTTGGCTTCTTACTTTGCCCTTCTTCCCCACTCCATTTGAAAGCCTTTCTTAAATTTAGAATAAGTAAATTGGAGAGGCTAACTACTTAGCTCGGTAGCTTGCTATGCTAGCGGCGGCCGTCTCTTGTGTCCCTGCAGTGATGCCGGAGCCTGTGCATTACAGTTCAGCAATGTGTTGTAAACAAAGAACAATAGGAGTGTAAAGGTGACTACAGGGGTGTTATTTCATGCCTACAGGGCTCTAATAATGGAACAAATCTTATTTAGAAAGTCATAAACATGTTTTCTATGCTCTAACTGCGAAAATATTCCATTTGTTAATATTGAATCCCATTTCTCGGAAATTCACGGATCACCATCGGGTCTGGAACCAATTAACCCGTGATAAACAAGGGACAACTGTATTTTGTGGGATTTCTGAGTACACTTCAATGCATACAATTTTACTTCCACATGAAGAGTTATGCAGTGTGCTTGAACAGTGCCTGTCCTTTTTTCCCCCTCAAAGAAAAAGGCTAAATCACCCAGACAAACAAACAAACATGGTAGAAATACAACAACAGTACCTTTATGATTATATTTGTCCTGGTGCGTGTTCTGTTCAGCAGCCTAGTCAGGCAGTATGAGTGAACTGTATGACTGTTTTGCCAGAGCAGCTTTGCTTTACAACAGGTGAGCCTGGTATACTCCTCCCATTCCAATTGCGTTGCAAATTTATTGTTAAAACTACTCAACAGAACAGGGATGACAGACAAGGAAGAAAGGGAGAAAAAAGAGAAAGGGCTGCGACGACCTTGTGAGGGTTTGGACCCCAGATGCAGAGGCAGAGAGCTCGTAGGGCAGCTCAAATGCTTTTAATTGGACAGTGAGCAAACAAGTCCAAGGACAACAGAGGGAGATGGTGTTTAGAAAAATACAAAAATAAGGAACACAGTGAGGTTAACTGCAAAAGAGAAAAACAGGCCAGGAGAAAGCAGGGACAGAAACAACAACAGACAGAACGAGAAGGACACTGGCGAATGTGACAGAGTGGAGCCTGAGTAGGGGATAAAGGGGATATTGGGCGAGGGTGTGGGGAAGGGACCAAGATGTAGCCACAGATGGTGAGAGCGTCCGCTTCATCACCTGTTTCTATAGTGCTGGATGGGCCAGAGAATCAGCGGGTGCAGGAATAGCAGGGTTGTAGTTGTGCAAATTGATTGAAGAACCTTGGGACCGGATATGGAGCCTAGTTGGAGAACCTGGGAATGGACAGGGAGAGGAGAGAGGGTGAGACATACCAGCAGCCACAACAACAACTATATAGTAAAAGCATCTTTCTGGATGGTTATTATTACACCTACAATTACAATAACAATATAATAGCAAGGACAGAAATAATGACGATAACAATAATATTAATAAGTATTAAATTAAAAGATGCTGAAGAGATCATGCCGGCATGCTAGTGTGGGCTCCGAGGGCACCAAGGGCTCAGACCAGACCACCCCCAAGGGCGCAGGAGATCCCACACAGGCCCAACCCACCGAGGGACCAACAGTGGAGCATGAAGACGCCTTTCCACCTTTCAATGTCCCATGTTTGGTGCTCTCGTGCAAACTCCAAACGGGCAATTCTGTGCTGTTGAAGGAAACAAGGCCTTTCTGTTCTTAAAACCCTTCTCTCGCAGATACTCTCTGATGATTACTGGACTGCACTCGGCACAAGTAACAACCTTCATTTGGGTCGAGTATCGTCCTGTGTCTTGACGGACAGCCAATCGGATACTCCGGCTCAGGGCCGGTAACATTTTTTCCGTCTACCACTTGACTTTTGTGCATAACCCTCAGGATCTTGAAGAAGTTTACTGCGTCCAACCTCAGCAACAATGGCGTGCTGCCAAAGGCCTTGCTTATTCAGCTCAACAATCAAACCACGTTCAAAGAGAGAAAGCCTTCGCCATCGAGAAATCATGTCGGTGTGAATACCTGGCAAAAGATGACATTGAATCCACATTTTTGTCAAGATTTGGGCTTTTAAAGGCTGTGGTCTTAAACTTTTGGTCAGCTGATGAACAGCCTATTTCACTTTAATGCCTGTTTGCTTACTCAAAAATGTGTTTTTGCCTTACTCCCATTTCTTCTTTTTGCATTTTGAAGCTCAACTCAGAATCTCCTGAGGATCCAGTGTAAAATGTACAAAGACAAAGACAAAGCAGGAAAAGCGACGCCAAAATGGAAAAAACAAAGACAATGCAGAAATCATTCTTTTTTCTTTGTCATTACTAAATGCAATGACAAAACGCAAGCGGAAAAGACAAATACAAAACAGGAAAAACAACGGCGAATTGGAAAAAACAAAGACAATACAGAAAAAACAATGACAAAATGGAAAAAGAATATGACTACATTTGTATATTTTTTTTATTATTGCTTCTCTTTGTATTTCCACACGTATTCCCTTTTAATTTTGGCACTCCTGTGATTCCATACTTGACCAGTACTAACACAGTACTGGTCGCTAACTTGGACGGTAGCATGCTGTATCTCTCCATTCTTTTTTAATGAAACTCCTATGCACTTTATGTTGACGTGATCAATAATGCTTGATTAAAACGTGCATTGTTTCTTTCAGACAAAGCGCAAAAAAATAAAAAAATAAATGTTAGTTCCATTCCCAGTGTTCCATTCCCCTCTACTGGTCAAGCTAAGATAGTTTTGTCTCAAGGTATGTTGACGTATTACGACTTGTGCATAACTTACAAATAACGTGTGTGAACGGGTGTCAACGATGGCATAACTTATTGCCCGCGGATGCGGGACGTATGAATCATACGTTGACATACGTTGAAAAGTTTTATGCAGGCACAACATTTTTGGACGACTTAGACGTATGCCGGCGTGCTTCCGCGTGCTGTTACCATATACAAAACTTGCCCATAACTTATTCAACGTACGCCAGCGTATTGGCCAAATTTTTCATACCTTGGCGTAAGCTGGCTAAATCGTCAAGGCGTGACAGGGCCTTGAAGGTTTTCCTTGAATGAAAAACAACCAGTTTGAGATTTGGTCCTTTTTGCAGTACACAGAAGAGATCCCTGCTGCTGCTGTTAAAAAAGTACAGTAGACGCCCCACAACGTAAATAATCCGTTCCGAGAACGTTTACGTTATAGGTTTTTTACGTTATACGAAGCGTAAAATACATGTAAATAGCCTAATTCCTTCCAAGATCTTCCCAAACTCACCCCTTTGGCCCTTCAAAATATTCAAGAAGAGATTTCAATGCGTGCGAACTAGTTTAAGGGCGACTACGAAGAGGAAAGGAGGTTGAAGGGAGAAGCCTGTCTCTCACACAAAACTCACATACACGCTGAATAAGTCAGCCAATGAGATGAGAGCGTAGGCGGTGTCTCGATAATCAGCCAATGAGATGAGAGCGTAGGCGGTGCCCCGATAATCAGCCAATGAGAGCGTGAAGCGTCAGAAGGCGTCACCAAATGTACTCTGTTCGTCATGGAAAATGTTTCCCTCTCTCTGTCGTGCGAACTATTCAAATCGAATTTCTGAACTTGCACTGACTTGACGCTTTACGCCACATGTGTCAAACTCGTGCCCTGGAGGGCCGAGACGCTGCGGGTTTTCTCTCCAACCAGTTTCTTCAGCAGGTGATTTAACTGATGAGCTCCTTCCCTCAAACCAAAGGTGTTGATCATTAAAATCACCTGCTTTAGTGACTGGCTGGAAAGAAAACCTGCAGTGTCTTGGCCCTCCACCCCTGCTTTACGTTATATGGAATTTCTTTCGTAATACGATGCAAAAACTTTACATAAATCCTTTACGGTCAGTGAAATTTACGTAAAAGGAGGTTTACGTTATGCGAGGTACTACTGTAACTAACTGGTAAAGTCAGTTAGTCATATGATGTGTTTTCCTGTTTATACACGGCTTCTGCAAGCAACTCATTTTTCATTACTAACAGCAAGAACTCTAATTTTCTTGTTATGCAAGACAAACCTGCTGAGAATAAACAAAAATATTCTCCTTCATGTCTACTTTGTTCTGTGTCATTTAATGATAGCATACTGCTTACAATGAAGGAGTGGACCATGACAAAAAGTGGGACCAAAGGTGTCTAGCAATGCTGCATTTGATTGACATTTCAGAAAACGGCCTTGGGAGTTACTCTCTGGGACTGTGTGTGTTTCTACTTTGGCTTTTAACAGCAACATTGTATAAATATCCAAAAAAGTAGGCTAGAGTTGAGCCTGAGGCACACAACAACAATGAATAATGATGAGCCCACTCAATCAGTTCTTTCTTTAGAAAGTTCTCCGATTCAGAAAGTTGTCATTTCTGATCTGCCACAAGAAGTTGTCTGCTGATTGCAATGTTTCCTCAACTGTATCAATAGATGCTTACCTGGAATGTATCAATAGATAGCCCTGTGATTAGCTGGCGACCAGTCCAGGGTGTACCGCTCCTCTTGCCCGAAAAAACAGCTGGGATAGGCTTCAGCATACCTGCGACCCTAGCGAGGACAAGCGGTACAGAAAATGAATGGATAGATGGAAGCGATGGATATTTACTTCTATTCTATTCCGGCATCTGATTGGATGACCACCCACGGCATATGAAGACAGCATTTTTAAAAAACAGCTATTCACACCCACTTCTTATTTACTTCATGTTTTTTGTTGCAATTTTCCAAAATGGATAGCAAGAAGGTTACTACTAGGTGTTGTGTATTGAGTACTGCACAATAATCCCTAGTTTATTGCAATTAATTGGTTCCAGAGACTACAAAAAGTGATATTTCTTATTTATAAATGGAATAGTTACCCTGTTTAGTACCTTCTAAATACTGTACGTTTAACATTATTAGAGTCCTTTAGACATGAAATAACACCCCTATAGTCACGATAGTAGACATAATAAGAGTGTCAAGGGCTTCCAAACAGACATGAGACAAGACACGTTCTTTGAGAATAATGAGAGGTAATTTAATAAAAACTTACAGTCATAGAAAAAATGATTAGACCACCCTTATTTCTTCAGTTTATTGATCCTGTGGTGTTCTGTGTGCTGCGTTGCTGCCCTCTGCTGTGCTCTTGTTGCAGTACACCATTCACACCACCCTGAGGAGCTGAGTGGCAACACCTGTGGATGATTGGCAGCAGGACTATATCTGGCTCAAGCATTCTACACCTGCTGCCAGATCGTTGCCAGTCCTCCACGATTCAGGCTCTTGTGATCTCATTAGCTGTTGCCTAATACTAGCTGTACCTGCTATTTTGTTCCCTGCCCGGCTTACTCCGGCAGCGTAAGGACATTGCTAGTTTTCTCCTGCTTGATTTGTTCAGCAGTGTTTTGTGTTTCCTGGCTCTACCCCTTTTTGGTAGCTCCTTTATTTCTCGTCGTTTTCCCGTGTGCCATCCGGGTCACCTTTTGTTGTACACCCCTTTGTTGTACCCTTTTTCTTGTGTTGTACTTTTTCCCTTCCTGGTTTGGAATTAAACTCTCCTCCAAACCCCAACGTTGACTCCCGCGTCTTGGGATCCACCCGCGGCACGCACCGTTCCATAACAGAACGATCTGGCCATAGTATGGATCCCGCGGAGTTCGACCATTTCCGCTCTGCCCTCTCGCACCAGGGAGCCCTCGTGGGCGAACACTCTCGCTCCCTGAGCGAGATAATGGAAGCGCTCGCCGCCATGTCCACCAACCTCCAGACGTTGGACCAACGTATGGAGCAAGTGCTCGCAGCCAGCGGCGCTGGAAGTGCTAACCCTGCCCACGGCGCAAACTCAGCCAGTGAGGTCCAGCCTGAACGCTCCCCTCCCGCCTCACGCAGAGAGCCAAGCATTCCACCTCCTCCACGCTTTACCGGTAACGAAGCCTCGTGTGAACAATTCATTCATCAGTGATCATTAGTATTCGACCAGCAGCCCCACACATACGGCTCAGACCTCTCCAAGGTGGCCTTCATGATGAGCTTGCTGGTTGACAAAGCAGCGGCGTGGGCTATCGCACTGAGTAAGTCCAACCCAGCGATACGCTCCTCTTTACCCCCGTTTGTGGCCGAGTTGCGGAGAGTTTTTGAGCACCCCGTAGGGGACCGCGAGGCTGGGAGCCGCCTCTTGGACCTTCGACAGAGGAACCAATCTGTGGCGGCGTTGTCTGTTGAGTTCCGCGTCCCAGCGGCAGAGAGTGGGTTCAACGATGCTGCCCTCCACGCGGTATTCCGCAAAACGCTGCAGGTCCGGGTCATGGATGAGATCGCGGTCCGAGATGATACCACCACCCTCGACCAGCTGATCGAGCTCGCGATCCGCCTGGATGAACGCCTCAGGGAACGGGACCGCGCCCACCGGGAACGAGCTAACCACGGAGGAGCCACTGCACCTGGACTACGCCAAACTCGGACCCCGGTCCACGAGGGACGCACCCAGGGCTCCACGGACTCGGGTTGGGATGCGTCTTACGCCGATGAGCCCATGCAACTTGGGGGACGGCGCCTCTCTGCGGCGGAACGCTCCCGCCGGCGGCGTCTGCACCTCTGCCTCTACTGCGCCGGGTCGGACCACCAACTGTCTAGATGTCCAGACAGGCCCAAACGACGACCCGGCTCGCCGTCGGGGTCGGAAAGCCCCGAGCGACCGATATCACTGCAGGATCGACCCGCTGGGGGGGATCGATCCAAGACTTCTTCCTGTGAGTATGCGGGCGGGAGCTCGTCCAATAAGACGTCGCTCTCGACCCAGCGACGTATTCAATTGGCTGGAATCATCACAGGGCTGGGGAGACGAGTTTCTGTGGTCGCACTCATAGATTCTGGAGCCGACGATAACTTTTTGGACGCTGAGTTCGTTAAGAAGCATGAATTAGCCACTATTAGATTGCCTCACCCTAAGGAAGTGCACTCTTTAGATGGCAAATTATTAGCCATAACCACCCATCAGACCGAATCATTAGCGTTACAACTTTCCGGCAACCACCACGAGACTATTAGGTTTTACGTCATTCCCTCACAATCAGCCCCGGTAGTCTTAGGTCTGCCCTGGTTACGCCTCCATAACCCTACGTTTAACTGGAAGTCGGGTAGATTGGTTAGCTGGGGGGGGGGTTGCTACGCTCGCTGCTTGCGCTTGCGTTTTTAGCAAGAATGCCACACTTAGCCTGCCTCCTCACCGGCCATATGATTGCGCCATAAAATTGCTCCCTGACGCGCCGCTCCCCAGCGCAAAACTATACAATATATCCAGACCGGAGCAGGAGGCACTCCGCGATTATATTTTGTCATCCCTCGCAGCAGGTCTCATTCGACCTTCGTCTTCTCCGCTGGGCTCTGGGTTCTTTTTTGTGTCCAAGAAGGACGGCTCTCTCCGTCCATGCATAGATTACCGGGGCTTAAATGAGATAACGGTTAAAAATAAATACCCGCTTCCCCTTATGGACTCCGCGTTTTCCTCCTTACATTCGGCCAGTATTTTTACTAAACTGGACCTACGTAGAGCATACCACTTGGTACGCATCCGAGAGGGAGACGAGTGGAAGACGGCTTTTAACACACCCATGGGGCATTATGAATACCTGGTTATGCCGTTCGGACTGACTAACGCCCCAGCGGTGTTCCAATCTCTCATAAACGACGTGCTGCGCGATATGATTGGTCAATATTGTTTCGTATATCTGGATGATATATTAATTTTTTCTAACTCTTTGCAGGAACACGTTCAACACGTGAGACAAGTCCTCCAGCGGCTCCTGGAGAATAAACTTTTTGTTAAGTCTGAAATGTGCGAGTTCCACTCCGCCTCGGTTACCTTTCTAGGCTACATAGTGGAGAAAGGCAAGCTGCGAGCCGACCCCGCCAAGGTTCAGGCGGTGGTCGATTGGCCTCCTCCCACATCAAGAAAGCACTTGCAGAGGTTCCTAGGCTTTGCCAATTTTTACCGCAGGTTCATTCGGGATTTCAGCATTAAAGCGGAACCTCTAACAAGGCTGACATCTGCTAAGTGTCCTTTTATTTGGACGCCGGAGGCGGAGAGGGCGTTCAGTAGACTCAAAAAACTGTTCACGACAGCACCAGTACTTACACATTCTAACCCGTCACTACAGTTTTTAGTAGAGGTGGACGCGTCTGATACAGGGGTGGGCGCTGTCCTCTCCCAGAGGTCCCCGGTCGACCAGAGGCTGCACCCATGCGCATTCTTCTCACGTCGCCTCACACCTCCTGAGAGGAATTACGACGTGGGGAATCGGGAGCTGCTGGCCATCGTGCTTGCCTTGCGGGAGTGGAGACATTGGCTGGAGGGTGCTACCCAACCATTCCTAGTCATCACGGATCACAAGAACCTCTCGTACATTCGTTCTGCTCAAAGATTGAACTCTCGCCAAGCGTGCTGGTCCCTATTTCTTACCCGTTTTGAATTTTCTATCACCTACAGACCCGGTTCACGTAGCACCAAACCCGACGCCCTGTCCCGGATCCACAGCGCCACGGAGGAGAACAAGGATCCGGAGGCCATCGTGCCTGAGGCCAAGGTGCTGGGGGCGGTCCGGTGGGAGGTGGAAAAGCGAGTGACTATGGCCCTGAAGGACACTGACATCCCGGAGGGTTGCCCCAGGGACAGACTGTATGTTCCTCCCAACCTCAGATCAGAGGTCCTGCAGTGGGCTCACTCGGCCAAGGTCTCGTGCCACCCGGGCGTTCGACGCACCCTGTTCCTGGTGTCGCAGCGCTTCTGGTGGCCCTCCATGACGACAAACACCAAGGAATTTGTGGCGGCCTGCTCTGTCTGCGCCCGGAACAAGTCTTCACACCGTCCTCCCGCGGGGTTACTCCACCCTCTTCCGGTTCCACCCAGGCCCTGGTCCCACATCGCCTTAGACTTCGTCACTGGACTACCTTCTTCTCATGGTAACACTGTAATACTGAACGTTGTAGATCGTTTTTCTAAAATGACTCATTTTATTGCACTACAGAAGCTACCCTCTGCACTGGATACCGCACGCCTACTCATCAGACACATTTTTCGCATCCATGGAATCCCTATGGACATTGTATCGGACCGGGGACCACAATTCACATCCGAAGTGTGGAGAGCCTTTTGCCAGGCCTTGGGCGCCAAAGTCAGCCTCTCGTCGGGATATCATCCACAATCTAACGGCCAGACAGAGCGGGCCAACCAAGACCTGGGGGCAGCCCTCCGCTGCGTGTGTCACCGACACCCCTCCTCCTGGGCAGCACACCTCCCATGGGTCGAGTACGCCCATAACTCCCTCGTCAGCACGGCCACAGGAATGTCTCCCTTCAAGGCTGCCTATGGGTACCAACCCCCCTTGTTTCCCTCACAGGAGGCGGAGATCGCCATTCCCACCGTAGACGCACACCTCAAGCGAGCCCACCGGGTCTGGCGGGACACCCGCGTTGCCCTTTGCCGCACGGCGGACCGCAACAAACAACTGGCTGACCGCCACCGCATCCCAGCACCCACATTCCAACCCGGACAGGAGGTTTGGCTCGCCTCCCGGGACCTCCCACTGGCAGAGACTCGCAACAAAATGGCGCCAAGATTCGTGGGACCCTACAAGGTGGAGGCGATCATCAACAGATCTGCAGTCAAGCTCAAGCTACCGCCCTCACTCAAAATACACCCAGTCTTCCATGTTTCTTGCCTTAAACCCGTCAGTTCCAGCCCATTGTGCCCTCAAGCCGAGGCTCCACCTCTCCCTCGCATCATCGATGGTCAGCCAGCTTATACGGTGAGAGCCATATTGGACGTGAGAAAGAGGGGGAGGGGGGTGCAGTATCTGGTGGACTGGGAGGGTTATGGGCCTGAGGAGCGCTCGTGGGTCGCCCGCTCCTGTATCCTCGACCCACAACTCCTCCGTGACTTCCACTCGTCTCACCCTACCAAGCCAGGTATGTCGTCAGGTGACGCCCTATAGAGGGGGGATACTGTGGTGTTCTGTGTGCTGCGTTGCTGCCCTCTGCTGTGCTCTCGTTGCAGTACACCATTCACACCACCCTGAGGAGCTGAGTGGCAACACCTGTGGATGATTGGCAGCAGGACTATATCTGGTTCAAGCATTCTACACCTGCTGCCAGATCGTTGCCAGTCCTCCACGATTCAGGCTCTTGTGATCTCATTAGCTGTTGCCTAATACTAGCTGTACCTGCTATTTTGTTCCCTGCCCGGCTTACTCCGGCAGCGTAAGGACATTACTAGTTTTCTCCTGCTTGATTTGTTCAGCAGTGTTTTGTGTTTCCTGGCTCTACCCCTTTTTGGTAGCTCCTTTATTTCTCGTCGTTTTCCCGTGTGCCATCCGGGTCACCTTTTGTTGTACACCCCTTTGTTGTACCCTTTTTCTTGTGTTGTACTTTTTCCCTTCCTGATTTGGAATTAAACTCTCCTCCAAACCCCAACGTTGACTCCCGCGTCTTGGGATCCACCCGCGGCACGCATCGTTCCATAACAGATTTGTTTTAATGCCTGATACAACTAAAGGTACATTTGTTTGGGCAAATATAATGATGATAACAAATATAGCTCATAAGAGTTGAATTTAAGAGCTGATATCTAGCAACTTCCATGGTTTTCTTGATAATATCAAAATCTCTTAAGTTCTTACATGAATAGCTATAGCATTGTACTGCCAAAACATGTAACTCTTATGAGCTCTTTTTGTTGTTATATTTCCCCAAACAAAGGTACCTGTAGTTGTATCAGGCATTAAAATGAACAAGAAACTGAAGAAACAAAGGTGGTCTAATCATTTTTTCAATGACTGTACATGCAAGGAGACAAATCAATGCCCGTGTTTTTATTAGGGATTTTATTAGGGATTATTGTGCCTGTTGTGAGCTAATGCAAACCTGAAATTAAAGTTAAAGTTAAAGTTATTTCGGTGATCAAGTCTGGTGTTTGTGTCTCACTGAACTGTGTACAACGACATCTAGTGACCAGCGTAGAATACTACATATTCACAGCATCTTTGAATGCATCTTATAGACTATATGTATTTTAGTTCCTTTAGCCATTTTTATGCTTGATAATGCTTAATACAGGCAAAAATACTTATAACACTCAAATTTTTTTGACTAATAGACCGTATTCAACCACAATTTAACAGCATGATTTATTAATGAATATATTTAGGAAAAATATGATAGAGTGAAGCCGCGGAATTTGAACGGCGATGTTGCGAGGGTCAACTCTATATACACTCAGAAGACACCGTTCAAAGAGAGCGCAAGCGTGCTGCCCAAAACAGGATTTTTGTGGAGATGTGGAGATAGACCAGTTTCTTTCTTGCAATAGGCAACACCCCAAATGATTACTTTGTCAACTTACACAGACACAGTATACGGTCATCCCTCTCTACATCAAGGTTCGAACATCGCTCCCTCACTCTGTCGTGGTTTTTTGAAAATTCATTACTAATTGACCACTGTTTTGTGATTGACTATGGGATACAGTATTATTAGTCAAAAAACAAGTTATATGTAGTATTCTGCCCACGAGGCATCAGTTGTGTTACATGGCATTAGATTAGATTACATTCACATCGCATGTAGCCAGCCATGGTATGTCTGAGATGATATGGTTCTTTTCCTATTCTGTGTGGAAGTGGTAAGGTTTTGGCTTCTTACTTTGTCCTTCTGCTCCACTCAACTTGAAACACTTTTTTAAGTTTAGAATAAGTAAATTGGAGAGGCTAACTAGTTAGGTTGTAATAATAGTAATAATAGAAGTGTGAAGGTGACTATGGTGGTGTTATTTCATGTCTACAGGGCTCTAATAATGGTACAAATCTTATTTAGCAAGTCATAAAAGGCTTTCTATGCTCTAACTATTAAATACTCCATTTATTAATGATGAATCCTACTTCAAATTTCACTGGGAAATTCACTTATGGCGGTCAATTAACCACGATACAAAAGGGACGGCTGTATACAATCTACTGTTTGTTTGGTGTACAATAGCTCAGATTGTGTCACACTCAACGCTGCATACAGTTTCATCCCATCTGTCACAGTAACCTGGAAAGTGGGTCAGTTCAATGGTAAATGAAATGCCCATCTCAAATAAACTTTTTTATCTTGAGAAAGATTATGGTCCTCACACTACAGGATCATTTTCCATATAATCTCTTTAGACCAACTTTGTCCGTCATTGGGGGAGAATTTGACCCATAAACTGTATGAATATTCACTTGTGTAAAGTCATTTTAAAATGTGCAAGTTCCAATTTGATTGTCATTTCTTTATCGATCTGATTTAAACGCCTATTTTTCTTCACTACAACCTATTTTAGATACTAGAATATAAACAAAGTAAGTGCTTTAGTGAAAAGTGTTATTTCAGGTGAAGGGAAAAGAATGTCCTCCTGCGTTTCTGACCTAGTTAGAATCACGGGTAACTAGAAAGCCTCTGGTCAGGCAGAAAAAAAACATGTGCATTTTAATATTGCATTGTGGCACCGCTTGTTTGGTGCATGCTATCATTTGACAGACTTCAATTGGCTGATATTGATGAGCTGAGTTTTATTTACAGTATACTATAGAACACATACAGGTGGGTTTTTGAAAGAGACAGCTTTCAGCTGGAAAACATTCCAGAACATCCAAAGTTCTTCTTTCTCTTCAGTGTGAAGTCAATCACATACACCCCTTATTATAATTTTAAAGTGGACCTATTATGCTTTTCCTCTTTTCTGACCTATAAATGTTGCTACAATGTTGTATTCTCGTGTTAAACGATGCCAACGCGTCAGATAATGAGCTTTGCGCATTTGGAAGTGAGACCTGAAAGCAGTTTTGGACGGCTCTGCACGCTGAGTTCCATTGACATCAATGCAACCCGGACTTCCTTATATGGGCATGCCCAGCACCCCCGCTCTGCTTCGCTCTGTTCTCAGTGGTAGCACGTCAAGCAATGGCTCCCAGGAAATGTTTGTTCGGGTGTGCCTAAAGAGACAGAAGTGGTTGGAGTTACAGATTCCCGGCCAGCAAGAGAAAAACATGCTGTCAGCGGCAATTCGCATGGGACTGTTTTGTGAACATGGGCCAATACGAAGCTGAAGCAAACTGTTGCTGAAGTCCGACGCCTTTCCAACGTTATTTGGTCGTGTTGAAGAGTCAGCAGAGCAAGCTGTAAGTAACAATTTATTGGTGTCCTAACCGTGTTTATTTTGTGTAAGTAATCGGACAAAAGGGGTTTGGCAGCTGTCCGGAAGTCCTCAGGAGCACTTGGGATTGTGACCAATCACAGCAGCATGGGCTCAGCAGGAGGCGTACCTGGAGGAGGGCCAGGGGTGGTCCTGATGGCTTACAACATTACTGGCATAAGGAGATCCTACCTGAAATGTTTTCCACACGGCACAGAGGAGGGGGCACCATCATGATCTGGGGTGCTTTTGCCTCAATGGAACAATGGAGCTTCAGATTGTGCAGGGGCGTCAAACAGTAGCCGGCTATGTGGAGATGTTGCAGGGGGCATCTCTCATGACTGAAGGCCCTCGTTTGTGTGGTAATGACTGGCTTTCTCCAAAGGACAACGCTGCCGTTCACAATACCCGCCTGACAAAAAACTTTTTCCAGAGGAATAAGCTCACTCTTTTGGACCACCCTGCGTATTCCCCTGGTCTAAATCCAATTGAGAAAATTTGCGGATGGATGGCAAGGGAAGTTTACAACAGAGGGAGAGCGATAGAGCACTCACAAGACTGGACCTTACTTATTTTATATATTCTTATTCTATTTTGTTAATTTTCCTTTCTCTCCTATCTTGCCTTGTTTGTTTTATTTTTAAGCGATTAAGTTTATTATGATATTTTTGCAGAGCTGCTGGAAATGTCAATTTGTCTTGGAGATTAATAGAGTATCTACAGTATCTATCTATTTATCAAAATTTGTTTTTCATGTGAGTTTGTTTTTGTTTTTTGTAGTCGTGTACAGTGAAACGTTACAATGACATGGTATTAAGGATTATGCTTGACCGGTGAAAGACCAATGAATAGCAAGATGGCATTGGCTCGGCCAAACCAAGGCTAGTACCTGCTTTTACCAACGGACAAGCATCATTGAAAGAGACAAGTTGGTATGGTACCATGGTATAAGGGAAATCACTTTATTGATGGTGGTAATTTTTCCATTTTGGATCATGTTCTGGGTTGAAAATTCAAGAGTGTGAACATTTTTTCCCTCTCAGAGAGCGAGTTGAAGACATGGCTTCAAGGTTTAATAATGATGGTAATGATGGTAATTTTGGTCCAGACAATTATGCTGATGGATCTTCCTCATTTGTCTTCCTATTCTCCTTCTTCCACCTTCTCTTCCGCCTCCGACGGAGCAGTATGTTTCTAATTACCATTTGGGGCTGCTTGTTGTCTGACTGTCACCTTTTGATTTTATCCCAGACAAACCAATCTTTCTTTATTTTTTTCTGGTTTGTCTCACCTTTTGTATGTTTCGTCTGCTCAACGGCTCATCAGTGTTGTGTCTGACCCTTTGACAATCGAGTTGGGTAAGCCATCTCAGCCTTCCTAATCTCTAGTAATGGAAGAAAATTGGTTTCATCCTTTCCTCACGCTATGTCCCCGACTGACCTCCAAGGAAGCTTGAACGCAGAGTTGAAAATAATCTGTGTCTGTCTGTCCGTTTCTTACATCACTAAATTCAAAGATCGTATGCCTGGCGTCACTGCATAGATGGCACTGCTCAACCAATCCGACAAAATGTTTTTTGACTACACAGAAAAGACATTTTTGCCCTTCCTTAACTGCTTAAATTACGGTCGAAGTCATCAAGGTCTTAATTAGCAATCAAATGATCACTGTGACACTAGGATGTAATCAAAAACTAATCTGACACTATCGTAATTAATTTTACAAAGTACTGTTGAACTGACATTATCCAGAGTATTATTATTAGATCACTATAATCATACATTCAAACATAGTATCCATCCATCCATTTTCTGTACCACTTTTCCTCATTCGGGTGACTTGTTGCCAGTCAAATCACAGGGCACATGCAGACAAACAATCATTTACACTCACATTTACACCTACGGGCAATTTCGAGTCTCCAGGCAGCCGTGCACACTGCCCGGGCTTGGTTCTGTGACCACGCTTCCCCACCGATTGAGAGTCTTGTTGAGCATGAATGCTTTGAACAGATGACTTACAGCAAAAAAAACAAAACTCATTTTCCATTGAATTGTGTTAGCTATGTATTTTCTGTAGGATTTCAATCGTTTTTAACATTTTCTTGAATAAAAATAGCTGAATTTGCACATTTCCTGATCAAATACAGGGCAGAAAAAAAAGAAAAAACACAAGGCTGCCACGAGCGTCTGTTTTCTGCTTAGTGTGGAATCCCTACCGACCATCTGAGTGCACTCACGGAGTGCACTGAGTTCAATCATGGCGCCTACCACTTTCATCTTGTCAATAATATACCTGTATATCGTCTAATAATCGTCATTGCAAGTGTTATGAAATATATTGCTAAAAAATGGGAATGTGGCACATGCGGTTGTCATCAGATGGTGCCAATATATAAACTTTGCTCTGCTTACCAAGTGTTAGAGCCCATGTAGGTGTTTAATGTAACCCTAGTGTGCAGTACCTCGACTTTTAGCACCAATAGCACCCCTCTGTCTGTAAACTAATTACCACTGTGCTAATGTTTTTTTGTGTTTTATGCAGAACATTATTATAATAATTGCATTATCTGATTCAAATGCACTATACATTTAAACATCATGACCAATGGTTCCAAATAATATAAGCATTGTGTTTTTGAACTGGTGTGTTTTACACACAGGTGAGCTTTGGCCAGTGTAAGTACATTATTTTCATATCTTACGAGGAGCGACACGTAGGGCTTACTGGAAGAGACAGATTTGAGAGGCTTAACTGACAATCTGTTTGGTGTCGTGTGTGTGTGTGAGGGGGTCTAGCTGTAAATCTCACGTCAGTCTGAAAAATCCTTTGTTGATTATTTTAAATCAAGTGTTCAACTTACAATATCCCAACAGTTGTTGCTTTTTTGTGTCTCTGTGAGGCTTTGAGGGTACTGCACCATTTTCCAGTCACGGATATTATAGAGACCTATGGACTCCAAATTGTCTTTTGGAGGTCTCAGTAATCAAAATAGAGAAAAATACAGACGTTATGGAAAGTAACTTTCTTGACCTCATAGTCATTTCAAATTATGTGTTTGTTTTGATGACGCCAGACGGTGGTTTGCACTCAACTGAGCTGTATGCGTAGCGAGATTTTAAATTTTTTTTTTAATTTGACGCAAGACAAAAGCAGTGTGCTGGCATTGTTTAGTATAGATTGTGAACGGGCCTACAACTATTCATGGGAACTATTAATACTGCACTTCAGCCAATAGGAACTTTCATCCATCCACTCATCCATTTTCTATACTAGGCTTGTCACGATAATCGGTAAATCGAGTAATTGAACGATAAAAAAAAACAAACAAAGTCGATCATTTTGCTGCCTCGATAAATTGACATGTGCCTATATGCCTGTTTGTGTTCCTCGAATCTCTATACCACACAGGCTGGATGACAAGACGGTTCACTCTGCATGTGTCTGTGCTCATTGGTTCTATAGTGGAATGAACAGAGAACGTGAGTTGTAGCCAACAGCAGCTCCTGTGTAAATGTTCACTGCATACGTGTTCTCTGCTTTCACTTATTCACTTGTCACGGTTGGGTTGGGAACCAAATAATTGCTATAAATTAGGGATTACTGCACCGCTCGCCCTCACGAAGTTCGTAGGTGTGCTGGAGCCTTTCCTAGCTGACTTTGGGCAAGAGGTGGGGTATACCATTGACTGGTTGCCAGCCAATCGCAACAGACACGTATAGTAAGTAGTAAGTATATATAACAACTTATGAACATATTTACACGGTGACCTAGTGGTTAGCATTTTGGCCTCACAGTAAGGAGATCCAGGTTCATATCGCCGGTGGATCATCTCTGTGTGGAGTTTGCATGTCCTCCCCATGTGTGCGTGGGCTTTCTGCGGGTACTCCGGCTTCCTTCCACGTTCCAAAAATATGCATGCTGGGCTTGGAACTTTCGTTTACTAAAAATAAAATAATAACTCAAACTGTTACTGTTACACTGACATTTTTTTTAAAAGAAACACCGTAAACCAGTGTTGTCCAAAGTGCTGTATGGGGGCCATTTTTAGCCTGCAGCTTGTTCTTTTTGGCCAGTGGCTTATTCTAAAAGTAAAATTTGTTATTAATGATATTTACAGTAATTTTCATTATCACCTATTGTCACCTATAACACAAAGCCTGTATAGCTTATAATACATTATACAGTATTGATCTACATTGGATTGCGGCACCGTTAATGCACAAAATGTAACAAAGTGGTATTTATTGGAGAATCACCTGCCATCAGATTGCATTCTTTTATGTTTCATTGAAAAAAATGATTAAACACAAATACTAAGCAGTTTTATGTACTGAAAATGAACGAAACCGTGATCTTCAAAGCAAGGTACTGTACTTAAAGAACCGTGATGATGCCGTACCATGACTCCCCTATTCACAAGGACTATAATTCAGTTTATTTTGACCCATTATAGTCACATATAGACACCGTGTACCTTTAGCAATAAGGCTCAGTTGTAGGTCATACAAGCACGTGGAGGCCATTCACACTTATTTTCAACTGAAATCCCTCATTCATCAAGATAACAGATTTTTTTAAAAAAACATGGGTTATTCAACTTAACGGCAAGTGGCCTAGAAGTGTCTCAGCAGATAACTGCAAAAAAAACCCTTTATATCTAAGCTGTCTTTAACATGAGTGACACCCACCATCCGTTGTGGGCACCTGACAGGCTACTGAAAGGCAGCTGGCAGGACGCTATTGAAGAAGGAAGTGAATAATTTATCCAAGCATCTGTGCCATGTCCCTCATTCATCTAAGACGACCCGTTCCACTCATCTTCTTCATCTTGCCACATCTGCCTTTCACCCTCTACCCCCTCACATCCATCAACGTTCTTTTCCCTGCTCTTTGGATTTAAGAATATCCAGGCCGTATTTTCTTTATGCTTCAAAGAGTCTACTCGCTCCAACTCTCGCTCATTAGTTTGCAGGCAGATATTCTCCTTATGTGGCTTGCCATGTATTTTTGGGCCACTTTATTTCTATATTTATGTTCATAGCTCATGGGTTCAGTTTCCAATTTGATTTCATTTGGTTATTTGCTTTAATAATGTTGAAATGAAAGCTTGTGTTTTCACTTGTAACAAAAACCGACACTCAAGCAAGCAAAAGTGACAAAGTTCCTGATTAGTGCACATTCTTGCTTGTTGTCTAGAGCACTAAATGAAAAATTCATTTTAAATACAAAATGTTCCTGGTCTCTGTTTTTCTGTTCCAGTGTTGATGAAAAAGCTGCTTTATTTGTTCGACACTTTGGCAATTTTCCCCCAAGAAAATGATGGCCTTAGAAAGAATCACTTCTAGGGTCAAACTAATCAAATCTTTATTGACTGAACTGTTTAGTTGTCCCTCGCTTATCCCAGCTAATTGGTTCCAGACTCGACCAGCCCGTCCATCTTCTATGCCGCTTCTCCTCATTAGGGTCGCAGAGGTATGCTGGAGCCTATCCCAGCTGACTCCGGGCGACAGGCGGGGTACACCCTGGACTGGTCACTAGTCAATCGCAACGCACTACATATAACATCTTCTAAATGCTTTATATTACTATTTTTGTTTATTTAGCCATTTTTATTATTTAAAATGCTTAATTTGAGCCAAGAATATGTACAATTTGCTTATACATGCATATGTTTTGAGTAATAATGGTCCGTATTCAACCACAAAACAGTGATCACTTATTAATTAACTCATTCATATTGTTCACTGCGATTGGCTGGTGACCAGACCAGGGTGTACCCTGCCTCTCTCCCAAAAGTCAATTGGAATAGGCTCCAGCGTGACCCCGTGACCGGCGTAGAAAATGAATGGGTGAAGGGAATATGCAATAGAGTGAGGGCGCGATAGTCAAACCGTGGTGTAGCAAGGGACAACATTTTACTATTATTTATTGTAGCATAACAAAAGGCATAATGTGTCTCCTCTAGCATTCTTACATGTGACACAGGTGTAAAGTAGTAGTAGTAGAAGTTAACCACTCTTTGTTGCTTCTACAGATGCACGATCGAAAGTGTCCTTACCGCCTCCATCACTGTTTGGTACGGTAACTGTACAACACGTGATAGGAAGGCACTCCAGCGGGTGATCAAGACCTCACAGAACATTGTTGGGGCAGCCCTCCCCTCACTGCAAGACATTTGTAAATCTAGAGTCCTACGCAGAACACACAACCTCATCAAGGACAGCACACATCCACAACACTCATTATTCACACTCCTACCGTCAGGCAGACGCTACAGGAGTTTGAAGTCCAGGACCACAAGGCTGGCAAACAGCTTTTACCCACAGGCCATCAGGCTTCTCAACGAAGCACTCACCCACGCACACACTCATAGCACTTTATTTATTTATTTATTTATTTATTTGTATTAATGTCTCTTCTGTTGTTGTTGCTTAATTTATTGGTATATATGTTTCTGATGTTCTTCTATTCATTTTCTTGTGTTTTCTTTCTTTTTTTGGGAGAATGAACGGAACAAGAATTTCATTGCATAGCAGAACCACCAGTTTTACTGTGCATACGACAATAAAACTCTTGAATCTTGAATCTTAAAAAATGTGGTAAAAAAATTCCACCCTTTTTCTATACCGCTTGTCTTCATTAGAGTCACGGGTAAGCTGGAGCCTATCCCAGCTGAATGCAGCAAAATATAAACTGTGAAATTATTGATTTGATTCACCCTATTACTGTATCAAGATATTATTGTTATTGTGGGCCATGTATCGCGTGTCGTATCGTGAGGTACCCCGAGATTCCCAGCCCTACTCCCAATACTTGATGCGGCCCATCCTCACTCAGACTCTACCTCCAGCGGCCCCGCAAGTAAATTGTGTTTGAGACCCCTGATATATAGGGATGTATGTGGATGACAGCTAATAATGTAATTAAAATTGGCAGACAGATGAGGTATGGTGTATTCATTCACTTTCAATACTGCTAATTGTCAGGGGTCATGGCTGAGCTGGAACCTATCACAGCTAACTTCAGGTGAGTGGAAGGACTGGTCAGGAGTCAACAGTGTTGCCAGATGGGAAATGAAACATTATCGTACCAGCAACTTAAAATTCTTATTTTGAGGAATATTCAGTTTGACGTTGCTGAGGACTACCTACTACAGTAAAACAATACCAGAGACCATGTATAGTATAACTTATAATGTAGTTTCACCTTTAAATGAACTAACAGTGCTGTTAAATGCTGATAACTACAGGATATCTGGCAACGCCGTAGCTCAACTAAGCCTTGACTGAAACTCATAACGTATTGTAATGGCACCAGTGCCAACAAAAACGGTAGTAACTGAACCGAAAAACTAAATAAAATTAAATTAATGCTGTCTCAGCCACCTGAAACAAGGCGAAGGTGTTCAGGCACCCTTTAAGTACTGGAACGTTTCAAAAGTACCAAACTGGAAATGGTGATGATAATGCCTAAATGATACCCAACCTTAATTTGTTACATACAATTCTCATTTCTCTGTGTCACTCTCTGAAAAATGAAAAAAAAAACCCCAAAAGTATCAAGTTACAATTAAAAGGTAGAGGTGTTCTGCCTGCTGTCACATTCACAAGGAACAGAAAAGGTTGACCACCAGCTCCGTCAATTACAGCCTGAGGTCAAAATGTGCCTCTTGCTTAGAGAGAATTTGCCAATCAATAGTTTCTTAGAGAAAAGGAACTTAAGCTCTGCGATGTGGAGGAGGAAACCAATTGGGAAAAGCTCTTTCTAAAAGAAATTCAGCTGAGAAATGCTTCTGAATTATTAATGTCCTTTTTTCTTTAGTTTGAGTTTTAACTTGGTCTTGATTTGGATTTCTTTGTGTTTCTTTTTACCTCTTATATTTTGTGCAGGGCTTCCTTTGCATGTCTCGTTTTTTTGGTATTTGCAACCCAACCCAATTAAACCTACTTTAAGTGCAGCATTGGTCTTGAGTTAAGGTGTCCATATAGCCATATAGACAGAGACAAAGATGAAAAAAATAACAGAGCCTACAACTGTCAAAACCATAGAAATTCTTCTTACTGTTGAGTACAACAGGCAATATTAGCAGGGGAGAAGAAAATGCTCTTATAAACGGCAAGCTACAGTCATGTGAAACAATTAGAAAACCCCTATGGGGGTATAGATGGGACATCACAGGGTCAATTTAATCAAATAAAAATGTATACACACTCACACACACACATCTAGAAATGCCTTGTTCCAGTAGTCAGTTTATCATCAGTGTTCTGGTTTCCCAACACCTGACACAGACCTTGTTGACTTGTATCACTGACTTCATCCACGGCCACCATGTACCAAGAATCAGCGCTGAACTACCACTTACAGCATACCCTCCTCGCAATCAGATACCCCACTGGCATAATATAACAGGCCTCCTATGAACACATCAAGAAGATGGCCCCCAAGGATGACCTGCTAAGTGAATGCCTCAGGAAACAGACGCCCAAGTAAGGACATGAAAAGACAAGCCCCTGCAAGGCATGTACCACCAACAAATTGAAGAGGTGGCTAACATCGGGAAAACATACCAGTTGCTGGACCGGACTGAAAGAAAGCCAGTCTACCAGGACCGGACCCAAGGTGCAGACTGTGCAAAGATACCCCAGAGACAGCATGGGGTAAGATGCTGGCAGGGAAGGCATACATGGAACAGCACAACCAGGTAGCAGACATAGGTGTGAAGGTCCAAGAGTCAAGATGGCAGACACCACTGAAGGCCAAGATCTGTGGGACGTCCATATCCAGACTGCCAATCTGGTCATAGCAAACCAGCCTGACAAACATCAGAAGACAGTGGTTGTGATAGCGTTGATGTAGCAATCCACAGTGATAGCAACACCAGGAAAAAGGAACGCGAAAAGCTGGACATAACAGGGAACAAAAAAATGTGGGGTGTGAAGGCAACAGCGGTGTGAGGAGTGCTTAGGGCACTCGGGGCAACAACTCCCAAACTGTGTGGATGGCTCCAGCGGGTACGAGGAACAACAATGACACCTCCGTCCAGAAGAGCACAACATTGGCAACAGCTAAAATCTCACACAGAACACCTCAAGTTCCCAGGCTTCTATTAGAGGACCCAAGCTTGAGGGAGACGCCGCCTGGGTGGGTGAGAAAACCTTTTTTTTTTTTTTTTTTTTTTTACATTGTACTGTATATATACAGTAGGTATATAGTAAAAATTGTTTGTCCCGTTATTATACGGTAGTCTTGATCATCTAACCCTTTCACAAAGTAGTTGCTATGAATATGATTGCGACATAAGTAAAACCAAACCTGTCAGTAAAAATCTAGACCACCATTCATCCCTTTTGCCTGGCTTCATTTGAGTGTACTATAAATTGCCATCAATAACTGCTTGTGAGGGATGACATGTGGCAGCCCCGGACACATGGGCTTTGTTTTCATTCCGAGACACGCTGTGATCTTTAGGGGATGATTACAGACAGAAAGATGCAGTGAAAAAGACAAATGGTCTGCCACTGGCAGAGGTTGCAGGAGTACTTAACCCACCATGCTGACAGTGACTGAGATGGGAGCATCAGTGATGGTGGCCTTGACGATTGTGAAGTGTGACATCGTAAAAAGGAAATGTTCACCGGGTATCCTCGCAATTTTGACCCTGCAACATCATAATTTCACACATCTAGCTATCTCCAGGCTTCTTTACATCAGTTGTAAAAGCTGCTGTATGTACAAATGTATATTCTTTGTGTTGTGTTATGTAGGGATGTGTTTACACTTGACAGGTTAGATTTATTAAGAATGTACTGCAGTGTGACTTATTTAATAGAAAGATTTGTCCGATAAAGAATGAACACTTAAGTGGGAAATCTGGTATTGAGTCGACGATGATCAGCTCATATATGAACACTATAAAGATTGTCTTTGGGCCTACTTCCATGAAAATGTACTTTCAAACATAAGCCCATAATTCATTCACTCCACTGTCACACAGTGGTGGAAAGCGAAATCTCTAGCCACAGCTGCCCTGAGACTGCCAATTGGTGCCGATGGCCTCTGCGACCACCACAACACCAGTATGGGCAACATTGGAGGCAGGTATGTGATGTGATTCGCCCAAAGTCACAACTGCAAAGTGACAGGGATGGATGGAGGGAGCAGGGTTCGAACCAACAGGGTTGAATTTCTGGTGATCGTCTGATGGCCTGGAACTGTTGCAACATGGCTGGTATCCTCATGATAGCTCATGATTGTGTTCGAGATGGGAAAACTTTCCACTCTTTTGTTGGGGTAGAGCTGCAAGTAGGCCTTATGTGCGACAGAGAGATAACACACGCCAAGGCTTCTCTTGCAACATTAGCACCCTGTTGTTCTTTAATTAACTTCACACACATACACATTAGGGGTTTTTCTAGTTACATTATGCCTTTTCCTCTTTTTTCTGTATTTCCTCTATTTGCTGGGTTTTTCTTTATTTTATTTCTGCAATGGGCCACATTCCAGAGATTGCCGCTGCGCCACATTTTGCCAGGGAGGTCAGCGTGTCCAAGCTCTGCCTTCTTGGCGATGTTGGTCAAGGGCTGGGTTGCATTGTTCGGGGGTGATTTTTACAGCTTTCAGACGTGCATTGCACGGCGTTGAGAAGGTGGACTTCCACTTAGTCTTTGCCTCACTTGGTGGATCACCTTTGTTGAACACTTAAATGCACACCCCTACTTGTTAAATATAGTGACCATGTTGCTGAACTGTCAACACGGATCTCTTCTATGTATGAGGTGTACTATGAAACGGAACATGAAAGTTGGCACCAAATGCAATGAGCGTCAATAGAATCGCTCGGTGATTCAGGGTGCAGGCAAGTCCAAACATTCACCTGGGTTGAGCTGGCAAGTCCTTAATTAAAATTGATCAAATGTAACGTACTTAATTAGCGCTTCCAATAATGCCGTGCATGCTGCCACTTCCATATTATGTATTATCATTCATACTAGCGATGTCGTAGTTCACAGTCTGATTGGCTTCTGGCTGCCCTGTTCTCACGATACAGCTTTTCTCCAAACGAGAAACGTTGTCATGTTTTAATCTTGTGAGATCCGCTATTACACATAGATTTATTATGAGTCATCCTTCCAGTCTTCTCGCTGGGACGCTCAGCCCTCTATCCCAGAATTGGCTGGAATCAGATCGGGCCAATATACCAACAATCAGTTCATGGGAAGTGTCCTCAGCATTGGGACCGCCTCCAAAGCAGGCCTATGACGAAGAGGAATTCCATTTCACTTCAAGAGAACGTTTGGACCTCCCAGTATCTCAGTTGGTGGGCTGACGTTCACTCCAGCGCTGGCATGAGAATTGCTTGTATCTAGTCCTTCTTAATATTCAACTGTTAAACTTGATTTGAGTCCTTATTCTGACAGCTGTTACAACAAAAGAATCTGGGTGGACAGTGGCCTGTAAAATGGTCATCCTAACAATGATTAACTTACGTTATTGTTAAGCATAGGCTTTAAGCATGCTTTTACAACCATTTCAGTCATTTACCACTCATGCCATATACTGTAGAGCTTCCTCAAAGGCAAAACTGGGAAAATTCTTTGCACAGCATGTGCAGCGAACCATTCACACTCTGACAGCTTGAGGCATATCCATGACATGGACCAGCAGTTTTGTCCCGCTTCATTCCAAAGGTTATTTTTCTGGTGGTTCCATAACAGCACACCCTCAATATTGAAAACATACATTTCCAGAAATCACTCAGTGTCAGCAAAAACTGGGAACATACTCTACAGTGAGACATAATTAGCAGCTACATTTTTAAAACAGACAGCATTTTACATTTTATTTGTCTCAAGAAAGACTGAGACAAAATCTCTAGGCAAAAATAACCAAAGTGGTGGATCTTAGCCAAATAATCCAAAATGGGTAAAACATTTCATAACCCTGTGGCTGCGTAGTTGAAATAACCCAGCAGTTGTAATGTCATAGCCCAAATCCTAGCTAAATAAACCATTACGGGGTTAAACATTTCATAACACAGCATTTGGGTTGATAAAATAACCCAGCAGTTTTTAGAGTATATTAAAATATATGGCAAATTTTTAAATAGCTTGACTAATAACAAAGCTTTTGTGAAATTAAATATTTTTTTAATGTTTTGAACATACGGTATCACCGTCAGACTGACACACGGTTTATAAATAATAATAATAATAATGTAATCTCGGTTAGCGTCCGCCCTGTTTTTCTGTTAACATCGAAAATTTAGGCCACAAATTTGCCACACGTGCATTTGGTTAGCGTACAATGTTGTTAGCGTTTTGTATTGTTACAATATTGTTAGTGTACACTTCTGGTCGTGTTGTTAATACACTGCGTGAGTCCAACTGTGTTTTTAATGTATTTTTTAATCACAAAACTTCTTCATGTTTAGCAGCCTATGAGCTAGCTAAACAAAATGGCAACGAAAACCGGAAATGAGCTACGTTACGCCGCCTGTCTATGATGTCATCAGCGGTTGAATCTCAAAAATGTTAGGACAAAACACATTCTTATAGTTTTACAATTATAGTTTTACATGCATTAAACAATTTTAAATGCATACCCTGTAAATGACTAATCAAAGAACATTTAAGGTTATTTTTTTACCTTCATTGACGACTACTGCTTCTGAAGAACTTTACTGTTTTCTGTCACGTCAAGGAATCACATCTTCATTGAAGGTAAAAGTAACCGTAAATGTTCATTTATCCCTTTCATTTACCATTTCTATGTATTTATAATTGTTTTCTGCATGTAAAACCATAACTGTAAAACTAAAAACGTGTTTTGTCTTAACATTTTTGACTTTCTGGAACAAATGAATTTGCATGATTTCTTATGTAAAACATGTGTTCGGTTAACGTCCGTTTTGGTTAAAGCTGGACTTTCTGGAACAATTTCATGACGTTAACCAAGATTTCATGTTTTTTTGTTCTCAAGCTACTGCATCTCTGGTGCCCCAAAAAACAAATGCTGAAATCCTTGGAGAGATAGCTACAGTGGTGTTAAAGAAATGTTGTTATTTGTCTCTTGCATAGTCAGAACTTGGTTTAACCTTTAACAATGTTTTCTACAATTTTTTTGTCTTATGTGCTCTTGTTGTTGTTTTGTACAATAGAATGGCAAATTGTTACGACTTGGTGCTGGACTGGACCGCAGATGCAGAGATATGAGAGGCAGATGGGTCCAGTATAGCAACAAAAGGCGATGGTGCAAAAATGTAGGAATAAAAAAAAAAAACAAGCACCATGAAGCGAAAGACCGGGCTGGAAGCCAGAAACTACTGGGGTGCATCTCCGCCAGTAGAACAAACTAGAGATATAAAGGTTTAACAAAGTTGCAGGGAATAGCTGCACATGTGCAACAAAGGAGATATAGAGGAATATCCACCTGCTGCAAGCAATCGGCATAAGAATGCTGGAAGCAATCAGCATCCGGTGCGCCCAGTAGCTCCGCCTCTAGCCGGGACCAGGGAATCTGGAACGAAAAAAAAAGAAACAAGGAGTAGGCAGGGGCGCAATAACAAGAACACGTGGAATGTGACAGCAAATAGTCATTTACTGCTTATATGATAAAATAGCACTAAATTACATGAAACTCCGTTATTCTGTATGCTACACAATATTTATTCTTTGGAATAAATGTGCTAAATAACAACAACTTGAGTTTGACAGAATGACTCAGGGTGGTTTATGAATGATGCTATAAACTGCGATGCAATGAAATGTGATCCCTCACAGTGAGACAAATTGTTCCATTAAGAACTTTCGGTCCTCTCCATTTCTCAGCCTTTTCATTAATACCTTCAAAGTATTGTCTGTCACAATGGGAGTTTAAAGTGGAAAGTCTTTGTGGTTATTCATGCAGCTTAGGACAAATTTAATGAGCATCAGCCACAGGCAGCTTTTCTGCTTCTATTCACTCATTCTATAACAACCCACCAATCCACACAATCACACGTGGTACGGTCACGGCAAGGAAAAGAAAAGAATAACTGTGTGCCATTACACCATATAATTGTCACTGACGTTACAGTAATAAAGTGTTCCCTTGTTTATCGTGGGGGATAGGTTCTCAAATCGCAATAAGTGAAATCTGCGAGGTAGACAACTTTAGTTTTTTACAATTATTATATATGTTTTAAGGTTTTAAACCCCTCACCATACACTTTATAAACGTTTTCTCAGACAGACATGAAAATTTTTTCACATGTCTCTCTTCTTTAAACACTCTCAAAGTTCTAATTTTGTTTCGAATTTTAATGATCAGCCTACTAGGTTGGACACAAGAAATTATTAAGTGACTCACACGTGTCTCACTCATTTGACCGTGAGTCATCCTGGCGGCGTTGGGCTGCAGCGTTTTTGTGTCCTTGTTAAAATGGGTAACGGCATCCTAAATCCGGGGCTTCCTCTTCTTCTTCTACTGTTTATTGGCGGTTAGCAAGCAGCTGACACGGTTAGCTAGTTTACCAGCAACCATTGACCACCACAGGAAAAGCCACAAAGGAGATTTATTGGCAATGGTCTACAGCCAGTCAAGACGCAGAACGCCATGGCCGGGTTCTCCCTTAGCCAATAAGGACACAGAACACAATGTGTGGGTTCTCCATTAGCCAATCTGGACTATTGTGGCTTATACAGGCACATAAACATATACTGAGGTGAGGTGGATGGGCAACATCTTTTTCTCCAGCTGCACACGTCATCAACTCTTACATGAGTATACAACACCCTCTACTGGTAGCAGTAGTAAATACAATAACAGACACATATAACAGAGCGCCAATATATCGCACTAATACACCACATGGACGCAGAACACAATGCGCCTTCATATAAACATGACAAATTGCACTTAAAAAAAATGTGCGAAACAGCGAATCCGCGAAAAGTGAACCGCGATGTAGTGAGGGAACGCTGTACATTAGAAGCTGCATTTGCAATTTCCATCACCTCTTGGCTGGAGGCCTATTACTTTGGTCTGATCTGATCAAGAGCTTCTAACTTATACATTGTAGATTGGTTCATATTTTGAACATGATGATGAACTACAGACCGGAGGAAAAAAAATCAATTGGTCCTCTCTTGGATATTCAGTAATGTGTGCATCTGTTCTTGCCATGAATCAGCAGTTTTAGATTTATAAATTACAGACCTAATTTTAAATTGCACTGCATCAGCTGTAGGCTACAAAGGGGAGTCATAATATGTATTATTAATTATGTGCGCCCACCCACAAAGCCCCCAATACCACATTGAACTGTTTTGTCAACAACAACGAGTGAGTCAACAACAAGTAAACCAAATCTATCATCTGTCTATTCAGACAGCCAAGTAGCACAAGAAAAAAAAAAATGTCACGAACGTATATCAATAATCAGCTGAAAATCCCACTACGGTGGTAACTCGGTTATTAATTCGTTCCAGAAGGTCAGAAGAAAACTGAAACGTCTGAAAATCAAATCAATTTTTCCCATAAGAAATAATGTAAATGTCATGTTCCACATGACTTATGGCTTTGGTTTTGTTTTGTTCACTGATATTTCATTTTGTTGTGCTCTTATTTTGTTATATCCATTTCCTGTTTTGCACAGTTTGAGTTCTCTTGACCTTGGTCTGAGGCAGCTACCATTCTCAGCTGTTCTTTGTTAGAAATCAGCAGGCTTCTTAAAGGGATAGTTCGGATTTTTATACATGAAATTGTATGGCATCGCCATCAACAGTGTAGTGCATCAACAGTGACTTATACCCCACTTCGTCCCGTGAGCCAAATTCTGGTCGGATTTCAGTGATGAGGAACGTAGTTCAAAACAATAATACATTTGCATCACAAAAATGCCTCTTCAAAAAAATCAGACCTCACAATCTCTATGCGTTACTTTCTCTCCCGTTGTATCACTGCGTGCTGTCACCTGTCCATTGTGTATGTGTTCCACAGTGTTTACATGCGTGAGTCTCGCGTCACAGCAGTTTCTCCCCCGCATGGTTTTCATTTGCTGAGAAACACATACACAACAATGGAAAGGCAACAACGCACAGTGATACGACGGGAGAGAAAGTAATGCAGAGCGATTGTGAGGTCTGATTTTTTCAAACTATGTTCCTCATCACCACAATCCGACCAGAACTCGGCTCACTGGACGAAGTGGGATGTCATAGAACTTCATGTCAAAAAATCCAAACTATCCCTTTAAGAACAGCATTATCACTGCACCATGATGTTTGCATGGGATTATTAGAAGTGATTTCAAAGGTGGGTTTAAGCCATTCTCTCCTTCTACTTTGCTTTGGGTCATTTGAGTTTGCCTAATGAAAGTACCTTACAGGATACCGTAGTATTGTTTAAATGTGTAAAAGTCTGTAAAAGTATTGCAAGCAATGCTGGGAGTATCCTCTGTCCACATTTTTGTGAATACCAAGAAAAAATGTTGGCGAAATTTTTGTCAAAAACTGAATCGTACAAAAACAGTTAACTGCGTGACACTTCGTCGTTTCATTTAATAATTTCATTGGTAGGCTTTACTATTAATAATAGTGGTTCATTTCCACTTGTATGACCATTAAGAACGTTAAATGTTATTTAAAATTTTGCCTGTACAGTAATCCCTCATTTATCATCATTAATTGATTTCCGATCCAACCGTAATAAGTGCATTTCCTCAAAGTAGAATTTTTTTCTCTAGAAATGTAACATTTTTAGAGGATAAAAAACCTTCTAAATATGTTTTTTAACATTATCAGAGCCCTCTAGACAATAAATAACACCCCTATAGTCACCTTTACACCTTTATTACCCAATATAGTACATATAATCAGAGAAAGTAAGCCATTTAAGACAAAAATAAAACGTGTGCGTGTGTTGCAATAAATAGAGTTGAGTTGTAGCTGGATTACGGCGACCAAGTCTGGCACATGTTTCACTTATTGGCACATAGTGACCAATGTAGAATACTGCATATCACAATCTTAATGCATCCTTAATGCCTGATATTTGTATTTTAGTTAATTTATTCATTTTTATGCTTGAAAATGTAAATTGGGGCAAAAAATACATCAAATTGGACTAAATATGTAGATTGTTTGACTAATAATAGGCCGTATTCAACCATGAAACAGCACAATTTATTTATATATTTTTGAACCGTGATAGAGTGAAGCCGTGAATTTAGTGGTGAGGAGCAACTGTGTGGTTATTCAATTTTTATTATTTCCTATCACATTTTCATTTGTATTCCGAGGACCACTGTCCTGGAATGTGTTCGACTGTAGGTTCCACTGTACTACTGACTTCAATGTTGACCACTGCTCCATGAGATAACAGTCATAACATGGTCACTTGCAGCAATGGAAAAGCTCTGTCGGCAAAATATATGAATATAAATATAAAATATACTTTGTGGGGACTCTTTCGTGGGGACACAGGTAAAACACACTAGGGCGCTGCATGCATTTATTGGGAAGAAGGATGATACAAAGACATGAGGAATAACAATGGACCTTCAGATGTTGCAAGTGCTTACTAAGAAGAGTGAGCGACAGGTATTCAAAATCCCCTGTATCATGTGGAAACCTGGTTAGGACAGAGAATCGTGTTTTAAAAGGAAGCATCATGTTGAAGGAGCTAAAATGCTTCATTAGAATTTAAGAAACTAGAGAATGACATCAATAATTAGTCCTGACATTTATCTTTCACAGTAGACTGAACAATCCCAGCAGGGTTCGTTATAGGACAGCTGCATGGTAGCAGGTGTGCAGGTGGAAATTACACACACATACACACACACACACACACACACACATACAGGAAAAAGGCAAACAGGACAAACAAAGGAGAGGACACAGGAAAAAGAGACAAATTAATATAATACATATACTGTAAAGTTTTAAGCATGAAATCGTAAACTGATAACATCATCTTTGTCCTTATGTAGCTGTAAGAGCACATCCAAATGTCATGTTATGTACTCTAGTCAATAACCTTTACTATCAGAAACAAAAATTGAAGTTTTTTGTGTGTGCAAGAATTAACTGACATTAACTGACAAACCAGAAAAGGTACTCATTAGAGCACAGACCTTCACCAAGGTGGAAGGATTGTGTTCTGCGTATCAGCAAGGTTACATGTGTACAAACAAAAATTCATACAAGCTCGCTGTGCCAAGTCTCAAGGGGGGTTATGAAATGAATCAATTCTTTTTACTCCCAAAGATAAGCAGCATTCCACAAAGTAATGTGGTGTTGTCATTGACTTTACCATGTGCTTTATTGTCCAAAACCTTGGGTGTCCAATAAGATTAAATTAAATGATGCACATTAATACCTTTTGTGATGGTAAAACCAATCCAATGTAAGTCAATATGCTAAGCTAGGGTGACCAACCATCCTGTTTCCCAAGACATTTAAACAGGATGGTTTTCATTGTTTTCCATTGGGCCATTAAATTGACTGGCATTAGGGCACTTTGTTGTATGGGACGTAATCCCTGATAGGCTGCCATGTGGGCAGCTTTTTGAGTTAGCATTTCCAAAAAGTCATAGAAAAAGCAAAACATATTAATCCTCTGATACTTGAAGTTTCGTAAAACTGTGGACATCATGCACAACGGAGGTTCAAATTCCCAAGTTCTTAAGCCTTGCAGTTTCCTGTTCTGTATTTGGGATCATTTTTGTGCCAGTCTTTGAATGTTCTTCTTTTGGAATTAATGTCTTTGGTTATGGACAGTATTTTTAAATACATTCGTCCTTTGCAACATTGCGGTTCGAACATCGCTACCTCACTCTACCACGGTTTTTGAAAAATGAATGAATGAATAAATGGTCACTGTCTCGGGGTTGACTATGGCCTATTATTAGTCATTATTAGTCATTAATAACAAGTCATATGTAGTATTCTGGTCGTTAGGTGTCACTCATGTTACATTGATGAGACATTACATTACATTACATTACCTTAACACTGCATGGAGTCAGCCACGGCATGTCCAAGTGAAAAAAAGTTCTCTTCCCATTCCGTGTGGAAGTGTTAAGTTTTTGGCTTCTTAATTTGTCCTTCTTTCCCACTTCGTTTGAAACACTTTAAGTTTAGAATAAATAGATTGGAGGCTAAGTAGTTAGCTAGCTTTTGTGTCCCTGCAGTGATCCCGTAGCCTGCGCATTAGAAATGTGGTGTAAACAAATAACATTAGGAGTGTAAAGGTGACTATAGGGGTGTCATTTCATGTCAAAAGGGATCTAATAATGGTAAAAAAGAAACATATTTAAAAAGTCCTAAACAGTTAGTTATGGTGTAACTACGAAAATATTAAATTTATTTATATTAAATCCTACTTCGGAAATTCACTTATCGCGGTCGGGTCAGGAACCAATTAACTGCACTAAACGAGGGATGACTGGATACCAATTTTCTTCCAGGTGAACATCTCTCATTCAACTGCAAGTCTTCAAAGTGGCTTTTTTGTGATTTTTTAAGGTTGTTTTATGCCCTAAGATTTGGCAAGAAACCTAAACTAGGAATGAACGAGGACACCACTATCTGTATCTGTATCTATTCGCCCATGTAAATTATCTGTACTGGGAGTGGGCAGGGTATAAACCGGAAGTGGGCGTGGTTAGACCGAAATGGGTGAGGCTTAAATCGGTACATTATTTTAAGTATGAAATCGACATGGATTGATCAGAAGTTGCAATATATGTGTACTGTGTATTTTGTAAGTGATCTGTAAGAATTTTTAATTCATCCAAACATCCAGTGATGGCAAACAGGGAAATAATCTGTCAGCCTTGTTCACTGTAGTTTTCTTAAAAGCACATTGTTCAGTACTACGAGCAAAGTTTTCCAACCGACTTTATATCACCAGCCAAATAAGAAGCAAGCAGACGAAGGGGAAAAAACCCACTGGTAGTAACGACGGAGCACGAGCTGTTTACAGCTCTGTCTTGTCAAACGCACCGCGTACGTAACGACACAATTTGCCAAGTAACTTTAGATGCGGGCTGAGCTGAGGAAAACATTAAAAAGAAACGAACGAAGTGCAGGAAGTGACCAACGCGACACGACCCGTTTATACTCTTGTCAAATGCACCGCGTACGTAATGAAACAAGTCTACCAACTAACTTTAAATATACAAACTAAAATACAGCAAAATAGAGAACGTGATCTGGAGACAAGCCAAGCAAGCAGAAAGTCACTGTCTGTAGGGAGAGGCGGTTCCTATGTGTGACTGACCAATCACAGAGCGTGAAGAGTGAATACATAAGTAGTTACTAAATGAGGACTTTCTTTCCTCACGATTATGGATAATGACAAGCTGTACTCGTTTCATGCTCGAACTCGAAAAATGCATTATGCGTCACGGATCCGGCTCATCCCTAACCTAAACGCCAGAATAAGGTTGACGTTGCAGGAGAAGGTTGAACTTCAGGATGTTAAAGGGCGGAAGTCACCATTATTGATTCAATGAAAGCACTGTTTGATAAATAAAGAAAAAAAACAGAAGCCAATCAGAAAAATGGTATCAGTTGTGAGAAACAAGTGGATCAGGATGGAATTTGTTTAGCATTATGGAGCTGAGACTTTAGAGCAAAAAATATGCCTTTGGACAACAAGGAAGGGGGAGATGAGGAGACGCAGCACCACAACCAGGATCATCAACAGCACCGAAACCTGACGAATTTCATGCTGGTAGGAGGTGATGTAATGGCTTGCAGAAGCCATTTAATGTAAAGAACATGTCATTACATGGAGAAGCTGCATCTGCTGATAAGCAATCTGCTGAGAAGTATTGCAAGAGCTTCCAAAAAAATCATTAAGGAGAAGGGATACAAGCCAGAGCAAGTCTTTAACATTGACGAGACATGCCTTCCAGAACGAACATTATGCAGGAGGAAGCCAAAGCCCCAGGATTTAAGGCACAAAACGACAAAGTGACACTAATTATATGTGGCAGTGACGCTGTCTGGATGACTAAAGTTGGTCTCATTTACAAATCTGCCTGCCTACTGGATGCACAATCCACAAAGGCAATCTATACTGGGAACTCACATCAACAAATAGTTGACATAATGAATTCTGATGAAGATTTCCAGCTGAAGGTGTCATGAATTCATGTGGCATCGTGCCTGACAATTATCCAAAAGGTGCTCCAGGAGATAAAAAAAAAGAAATCCTTAATAAATTCTAGCCAGGGTGTGTCCAGGACTACAGGGGCTTGTCACCGGAGGAAGTTCATCATGAGGCTGTCAACAAGGCGATGAGATTGGCGCACATACTCGGCGGTGAAGTCTTTGATGACATCACTTAAGAGGAACTCAACGGCCTCATCGATGTCCACTCTCAAACCCTGACAGACGAGGATTTTCAGGAGTTAACAAGGTCTGCCAGTGAAGAGCGGGAGGAACAGACAGAGGGGAAAGATAAGGGTCTATCATTGGAATGCTTATCTGAACTCCTGAGAGGAGCTGAGTATTTACAAGGAAAGGCATGAGACTCCGGTATGGTTCATTCGCTGCAATTTAGAAATGCAATCAACTGTGCCGTGGTTACGTATAAAACTTTCATGCTGAGGCAGAAATGACAGCAGCTGCCAATAAGCACAGGTGCCAATAACGATGATCATGGTTATTGTCAGCTGCACCTCCTGAAGAGGAGGAGCCACCTCAATTGCTGTAAAGCGCCAGCTTGTCTTCATCATCATTAACATCACCGTACATTACCATTCATTAGCGGTGATTACCTTAACATTTTAAAAATGCTTGAATAAGTATGTGAGGCATATTTAGAGCTAAAGGATTATGCTTTTACCCATTTAGCTTGTTAGCATCCTTCATCGTGAGTGAACAATGGCAATTAAAGAGTGACACGGAGGATTTTGTAGCTGAATCTAATCTAATAATTACAACAGTCATTTTTATTGCAAATGTAATAGAAAATCAGAGGAGACGTCAACGTCAAACTGAGGGTGACGAGCCGGATACTCGTCTAATACGAGCATCCGTTACGGATAATGCATTTTGGCCGTGTACGAGCATGAAACGAGTACAGATCGCCATTATCTGTAATCGTGAAGAAGGGAAATCCTCATTGGGTGGTTGAAAAATAAATATTTATAACTAAGTGCCCAAGAACAGTAGTTTACAGAACTAGGACTGCGCCCATATTCTGTAGTGCAGTCAGGCTACACAATGCAAACACTTTTTTTCCACCAACATACACACACACAAACACTCCTACACACACTTTATCACACTTTTCTTGGTCTGGCAACGACAGCAGCATGGAAGTATGCAAGTTTTGTTTGTCCCCTTTGACAAACACAGCAGTTCAACCAACGTTAATACATTGCTAATAAATAATAATAATAATAATGCTACCATCTCATTGAGCGATGTGTGTGTGCTCGCTCACTTCCGCCTTTGTCCCCACATACTAAGGTGCCTGCCGGTAAATAGCAGCTCGTAACAAAATAGTATGCATGTAAAAAACATTTGTTAGTTGGGACACTCGTATGCCAAGGTACCACTGTATAACTGACAATTTAAAAATACCTGCAGTGCTCAAGCACATTCTTTCGCTTCTTCATTTTCTTCAACCCAGCATGTGGCATTTGAGACTCGTCATACTCCGATGACAACTGAACTCACAGCGACAGTCTATAAAAATAGAGCGAGCCACCTGCGATGTAAAAAAAAACAAAAACATTAAGAACACAGTTGGACTCGCGCAGCCTATTAACAACATGACAAGACGCGCGACATGTTGTATGCTAACCGGAGAATGAACGCAAACCAAGGCAAAAAATTGTGGCTTGCAGTTTTGACGTTAACCAAAAAAGCACGTTAACCGGGACGGACGCTAACCAAGGTTCCACTCTCTAATGAAAGAATAAATACAACCATATAAAATTAATATATCTTAAATAATGAACGAATACAAGCAGGTACAAATGATATAACACTGCTCAAAAAAATAAAGGGAATAATAAAATACCCCAGCGTAGATCGGAATGAATGAAATATTCTTATTAAATGCTTTGTTCTTTACATAGTTGAAAGTGCTGACAACAAAATCACACAAAAATATCAATGGAAATCAAATTTATTATTATTATTATTATTGGGGGTTTCTTGCTGTCCACATGTTGTTTATTCCATTTGCACAATAGCCTGTGAAATTGATTGTCAAGCTGTGTTGCTTCCTCAGTGGACAGTTTGATTTCACAGAAGTGTGATTGACATTGTGATTGATTAAGTGTTCCTTTTATTTTTTCGGCGCAGTATACTTCCCAGCATTCTGCTTTCTTAAACATCATTTTACGCCACATACTCCAAGTCCCACATAAAGTACTTCCTCCTCGTTGAAAAAAAACAAATTGTTTCATGCTTTGTGCATGATTTTACCTGTTTGTGCAAAGTTGGTCATTTTGGTATTTTCCATTGTATGAAAGGTTGTGCGTGTTCTCTTATCCGGCAATGTGTATTATTCGAATTACCCCTTTTTGAAGTCAGTGAGTTTTGTGTGTTTTTATTGTTATTCCCACATATCTCCACGGTGTTACTACAGTATGTAAATAATAACAGTAAGGATTTCTTATGAAAGTTACATTACATGAACAACAGCGGTGACACATTTAAGAGCAATCCCACATGTGCAGAGTCACCGAGCTGCCACCGTTCGCTTTGGCTGGCTCGACTTGCTCTCAGATGGACCGTAAACAATTCTTTTGCCTCCTTGACAAAGGAATGGGAAAATCTCCTTGATTGATTGCAGCAAAATACAGCCTACCACCCACAGATAAACTCCTTTTACAAGCCTGGAATGGGAAAGCTACCTGACAAATATTAGCTGACTTGATATTTTTTGTGTTTTAAAAAACTAGAAGCCTGAACAAGTACAAAACAAAATAATAAAAAAAAAACCTCATCTTAACGAGTGTGGCAGCCAAATCAGCAAAACAGAATTTGGTCAGCCCTGCTGTTTTCCCGAAAATGAATAATAGAGGTCTAATAAAATATAAATAAAAGCGAAACACTTTAAAGACGTGATGCCGTAGGCAATGAAAACGATGCAGTAAAAGTAGCATGTGGGAACTGATGCGAAAGTTTCTGATGACAATTGTTCTGACAGTCAGATCAGATGAGATTTACTAAATAATCTGTTGTCATCATCATCTGCTGAGATGACAGTGAAGTAATCCAATTTTTCGGCAAAATCTGAGTCCAACAAAAAGAATTTCCCTTTGTGTGATTATTAAAGTATTATTTTTAGGGGGGAAAAAAGTAGCGGTGCCACTGTTTTACCAGTTTCACTTCACTTCAAGGCATTAACATCAGAGTCAACAAAGCAAGTGGTCCTAGTGGAGTTTACCAGCTCGAAGAGGTGAATGAGTGCAAGAGGGCGAAGGATGCAGCACTGGTGTGCGAGTGCAGGAGCTGGGAAGCTTGCAGCAAACCAGTTGGAGGTTGGGTGTCCAGGTTTTGCTGTCCAATCATTACCTGGAACCCTCAAACTCCTTGGTGTAAATGATCAGCTATGCAAAGAGCCATCAAGAACATCATAGAAGCTGCCAAAAAAAGCCTCTAGATGGCTGGGGATGTGGAGGACGGATCAGTGGAGGAGTGTGCCACCAAGTTGAGGGCTGATCAACCCTGACTGGGTAGCCCAGCAAAAGACCCAAAACTATTACCTATTACCCCGAGTACGTCAATAAAGATGTGCCCATGTGGCACCAAATATGTGTATGATACAACAAATATCAGTTCCATCATATTTCATTCATTTAGTCATCATATTTCTTAGCTGCTTGACAGTTTGATAACTCTGCTTCTTTGATCACCAATTTTTTTAAAGTTAGCATAACTCCTTCTCTGTTGCTGGGTATCAGTCGACCGCATGCTCTGTACTGAAAACATGCATACAGTAAATACATGATAGTGCAGCTTTTGTGACTTACTATACAGTGGTACCTCGTTTATCGCACTTAATTGGTTCCAGACCCGACTGTGATAAGTGAATTTCCTCGAAGTAGGATTCCTTCTTTATAAATACAATATTTCGTAAAAAGCCTGAACTTCTAAATACTTTTTTTTTTTTACATTAGGGCTGTCTAGACATGAGATACCATCTCTTCCTCACCTTATAGTCACCAATATAGTTGACATGATAACAGAAATTAAAACATATTGGACATCAATAAAACATAACAGACTCACACTTTAGCATTGGAAGAGTTGCTTTCTGGACAGCGTACTTCCTGCGGTGGCTATTATCTCATCAATATACTGTAATGTAACGGCAGCTGAATAACACCACGTCAGTATGGCTGTAAATTAGTGTTTTTATTTGAAATAGACACAGGGCAATACTATGTCTTACAGGCAGATGCTCAAAACACAGTGTGCACAGTACAACACGTCCCAGTTATCTTCTACAGACTTGTCTCCCAAAAAGCTTCCTTAACCCAGCATGCAGAACGTCACTGCCCTGTATGGCCCACGCTCTAAACAGCAGCTCAGAATTACACAACACACCCGTCATGACAGTAACATTACTGACACCCGGTGACCAGTGTAAAATACTGCATATTACGTCTTTAAATGGGTCTTCTGAATGCCTGATATTTGTATTTTCCTTCATTGTTATGCTTAATTTAGGCCAAGAATATGTAAAAATTGCTTACTTGTGCAAATTTTTACTACTAATAGTAGGCCGTATTCAACTACGAAACAGTTATAATTTATTTATCGATTTATTCTGAATGTGATCGAATGTGGGATGACTGTAGTTTGTTGGGTTGAATATGTTGGTTAGTTTTATATTCTGACAGTTTGTATTTCACAAAAAGCTTCTGAAATATGCCTGTACTTCAGGACCAAAAGTACTCAGCGTAGCTTGAACGCTACACGGATCATTGTTAAAATTACAGCAGAGAGCAGGCAGAAATTACAAATGCAGGGTGTCCCAAAAATAGTATACACCCTTTAAATTACTGTAAACTCTGTGTTTATTATAATTCGTTTTTTTCGTCCGTTCTGGTCCAGATACTGCTGAACACCCGAAGCAATGAAATCGCACACATATTGAAACAATTCCCTCAGTGTGCGCGTGCATTCACGTTCAATGGCTGCTCTCAATTCAGCAACTGTTGCAGAGCTCATAGCGTACACTTGGTCTTTTACGTATCCCCATTAAAAAAAAGAAAGTCTAGTGGTGTGAGGCCTTGTAGATGCTGAGGTTATTCAATGAAACCCCTTTGTCCAATCCACGTGTCTGGCAAGATCTCACCAAGGAAGGACATTGCGATAGGAGTGTTGGGGCGACCCATCTTGCTGAAAATAAAGCTCCTCATCTTCAAAGTCTTCTCTAATACTTGGCATGACAGACTGTTGCAGTAAGTGTATACATTTTTTGAGACACCCGAATAGAAGAGGACTCATCTTTTTCAGAAAAATACTGTCTTATTGTGCTAGATATTCAATTCAATACTGTATACAGGGGCGAACTTACCATTGGGTAAACACAGGCAATTGCCTAAGGCCCCGATATTTCCAGGGGCCATCAGGGGTCTCCTATTTTTTTTCTTTGATTTAAAGTCCATATTAATGTTTTAGTCTTAGTTCACAAGCTTAAACCTACATCAAAATGCATAATTTATCATGATCGTTTTGACTGCTCCCCCCTCCCTTTTCATGCAATGGACTATTCCATGTTACTGCGCATGTGCAGATTGATTCTGGAAAATGGGAGCAAAACAAATTAGTTGGCGTGGTTTGGAGAAAAATGAAGTGTAGTTACTCCAGTGGAGCAAAGAAGAGGAGAAGGCGAGAGTATCAAAACTACCAAAGGTGTCGGCCTTTTTCATAGTCACAACAAACAGACACACGAGGAGGAGAATGCAGCCGTTTTAAGGATGAAGCTTTTGATGACAAAGAAGTGAGTGTCAAAGCGGTAAACTATGTTAAATGTTCCATGTTTGTAATTCGGTATGGGATGCATTAGTTCTGTTGTGCTTTCCCTTTCATGTGATTTGCATTGAACATTTTCATGCCAGTCAACTATATTTTACATTAAAATGATTTCATTCCATGAGGACAATGTGTTATGGAGTTCTTTCAAAGTCAGTGGAGCAGACAGATCAGCTTTCCATGTTATCTGCATGCATGAAAAGGACTGCACTGTGCGACCACGGTAGTCCTTATGGATTTGTTCGCTGTCACTCTCCCTTTGGAAATCCTTCTATCAGGATCAATTGGATTAGCGCTACATCGACCTTCAGAACATGTGTATGTTAATAAGTGATTAAGCCATCTAGTCTTCATTCAGGACCCAGCCTACATACTAAATAGTAACAGCATAAATAAATCAAAGGAAGTAGGTTACAGAGAGGCTCAGGCGCTCTGTTTCTTCCTAATCCGACCTGGAGCACCTTAGGAGTGCATTGTCTCAACGACCGCTGTCTACGCATCCTGATGAGCGTCTAAAAAGTCACAGACAGCTAAGGAAAGGATGAAAGCCGCAAAGCATTGCTACTGTATATCCATGTTTAGTATGCATCAGAGGTTCAGGGAGTCTTCTGTTTTTGAAAGAAGGTGAAGGTAAATAGGGTGCCTTTGGTAATGATAATGGTTTGATTTACAGTATTTTGAACATGTATACAAGTTACATTGGAATGCATCACATAGTACAAAAAGCACACAGTACAGTGCTTTTTGGCTATTTGTGATGCCAACATGCAACATAACTGGCTTCCACAGTGGATTTTGTTCAAATACAATGGAACATCCAAAGTCAAACACGTTTTAATTAGATTAAAATAAAATGCTCAATAATGTACACTGGTGTGAAACAGTGTTTGCCCCCTTCTTGATGTCTTTTTTTTTGTTGTTTTTTAGTTTGTCACACTTAAAAGTTTCAGTTCATCAAACTAATTTAAATGTTATTCACTGACAACACAACTGAGCACAAAATGCAGTTTTTCTATGATTTTTGTGTTTAATTAAGGGAGAAAAAAATCCAAACCTACATGGCCCTGTGTGGAAAAAGTGATTGCCCCCTAAACCTAACAACTGGTTGGGCCACCCTTAGCAGCAACAACTGCAATCAGGCGTTTGTGATAACTTGCAGTGAGTCCCTTACAGCGCTGTGGAGGAATTTTGGTGCACATCTTTACAGAATTGTTGTAATTCAGACACATTGGAGGGTTTTCGAGCGTGATGTGCCTTTTTAAGGTCATGCCACAGCATCCCAATAGGATTCAGGTCAGGAGGTTGACTAGGCCATTCCAAAGTCTTCATTTTGTTTTTTTTCAGCCATTCAGAGGTGGACTTGCTGGTGTGTTTTGGATCATTGTCCTGCTGCAGAACCCAAGTTGGTCGCGAACAGATAGCCGGACATTCTAAGACACCACAGTTCATGGTTCCATTTATCACAGCAAGCCTTCCAGGTCCTGAAGCAGCAAAACAGCCCCAGACCATCACACTACCACCACCATATTTTATTGTTGGTATGATTTTCTTTTTCTGAAATGCGGCGTTACTTTTACACCAGATGTAATCGGGCACACACCTTCCAAAAAGTTCAATTTTTGTCTCATCAGATAAAGTCTTGGTGATCACCAAGATGTTTTCTGGCAAAACTGAGATGAGCCTTAATCTTGTTTTTTTCAGCAGTGGTTTTCATCTTGGAACTCTGCCATACAGGCCGTTTTTGCCCAGTGTCTTTCTTATGGTGGAGTCATGAACACTGGCCTTAACTGAGGCAAGTGAGGCCTGCAGTATTTTGGATGTTGTTGTGGGGTCTTTTGTGACCTCTTGACTGAGTCGTCGCTACGCTCTTGGGGTACCTTTTGGTTGGATTTTTCTATCCATCCATTTTTTATGCTGCTAACCCTCTTCCCAAAAGCTACACCACCTATTTTATAATGTATGATTTTGGACATATGCATTACTTCTCTTGATGCTGTCAAAGTTATTTGGGTACTGTACATGACTAATCTGCTGTGGAGAGTCGCTGTTCATTTGTCATGACAAAATGTCCTCACATCTTTAGCATGAAGCTCTGGCATAGTTGAATAGTTAATTAAGACAGTCAATTTCCGTTTGAGCCAGTCAGTGGAAGCCCACCATATTGCACAGAAGCGGCACAGTGTTTGATGCAGTGTACTGGAGCCAGCACATGCTTAATTGGAAGTGGGTCTCGCTATTTAATTTCCAGCTGAGCAAGATTAAATCTGCTTCTGCTTTTGCATCATTGATCATTACTGATCACAGGATGATTTATAGTGAAACACCGATATGATGTTATTCTATCAAAACAAAAAACAAGTGACATAAATAGCACTTGTCATGTTTTTTTTGTGTGTGTGTGAATCCCACTGTGAAAAAGTGTGCCTGTGGGTGTTGTGCTGGTTCCAAAATCGAGTTAGAAAAAAAGAACGATTAAAAATGTACAATTTTACACTGTACTTTTACTAAAATCAGCAAGGGCTGTTAGGGACTTTCTAAATTCACTACTTATTTTTCTGCCCTTTACGTTCTGCATTAATATATAATAATAGACATGGCACATGGAACATTACAGCCCTGCATCATTTTAATCTATTCTCAGTGATCTTGCTGGGTACGTGTCCCACGTCCCAGACACTATTAAATCTAAAAGGACGCAGCAAAACTCACTATGCATGCGTCCCGGGACGCACCTAATTTTTCCCATATAAAAAGGATACATTGTGAACAACAACTTATGTTTAAAATCAAGTTGTAAGTTTTTGGCTTCTTTGTCCTTCTTCCCCACACTGTTTGAAACATTTTCTTAAGTATATAAGTAACAATAAGTATATAAGTAATAATCAGTCCATTGGAAAGGCTAAGTAATTAGCTTACTATGCTAGCGGCGGCCGTCTGTTATGTCCGTGCAGTGATCCTGTAGCCTGTGCAATGTGATGTAAAAAAAGAATAATAGGAGTTTAAAAGTGACTATAGGAGTGTTATTTCATGTCTATTTGGCTCTAATAATGTTAAAAACCATATTTAGAAAGTTATAATCAGGTTTTTTATGCTCTAACTACGAAAATATTCAGTTTATTAATATTGAATTCTATTTTGTGGAAATTCACTTATCGCGGTCGGGTCTGGAACCAGTTAACCATGATAAAAGAGGGACATCTGTACAATGTACTGCGACATGCTAGTTTAGCCGCTTCCAAAACAACTAGCCAGTCACTGCAGATTTCATTTCAACAATTAAAGATACAAACTTCATAGTAAATAAACCCAAGTTTCCACAGCTCGATGCTGTTCTCATTGTGTCGATAGTGTTTTAAAGTTGAGGGGACGTGCTGTGATGGATAAAATACATACTCTGTTTGTGGTTGTCTCTACTCCGTACTGAAAATACGATCCGTTCTGCACATGTGTGAGGTCTACGTCTGCGACGGCACTTACCCTGGTTTATATATTGATGTATTTTTTTAAATTTATGACCATAAATGGTCAGTAATCGTCCTTCATGTAGACATAGCAAACAAAGGACTACACCAATACAGTCATGGAAATCATGAGTAGACCACTCTTGTTTCTTCAGTTTCTTGTTCATTTAAATACCTGGCACAACTAAAAGTACATTTGGTGAGACAAATATAACAACAAAACAACAACAAAAATAGTTCATAAGAGTTTTTTCGCAGAACAACGCCATAGCTGCCCCCGCGACTCGACCTCAGGTAAGCAGAAGAAGATGGACGGGTGGATATACACCGGTCACTAGGTGTTACGTTAACGTAAGTACTGTACGGAGAAGGAAGTAAAAAAAAAAAACAGCAACAAGAAACTCTTTATATTATGTCTTATTTTCTGTTGTTATGTCAACTATATTGAGTAATGCGAGTGTAACAGTGAATGTATGGGTGTTAGTTCATGTCTAGAGGGTTCTAATAATGTTTAAACAACGAATTTAAAAGTCGTAAACAGGTTTTCTTTGCTCTAACTATGGAAATATTTGATTTAATAGAAAAGGAATCGTACTTCGCAGAAATTCACTTATCACAGTCGGGTCTGGAAACAATTAACCGCCAATAACCGAGGGAATATTGTAAAGCATATTTTGTTAGATTTGTTGGAATCCTGCGCTTTTTGTGGTTAAGGTTACAAAAGATACGGAAGACATTTTGATAAATTAATAAAATAAAGTCGAAAAAATTAAGCCTCAAACAGTCACAACTTTTGAAAATGCTGCCGCAAAATCAGGCATTTTTGACTGCATCAATCACAAAACAAACCCACAAAAACCTGGGGGGATTAATTTATGGTTTGTATAATTGTGACATATTAAGAGGTGGATTAAGTCGGTTCAGTCCCCACCGGAGGCCCAGTTACCAAATGCACGGCCCGCCACTGATAGTAATATCATCCTGAATACAAACTATGGTATTTCCAGATTAGATATTTGCCCTGGGTGCCTCTGGGGGAAAATAGAAGTCATTAGACAATGACATAAATGTATAAAAGTCCATTAATCTTCGTATTGCTTCAGGTACACACAGCATACTGAGAATACTTTGCAGGCTGCATCAAATACCTTCGGGAGCTGTATGCTATATAATAATGTATTTGTATTCATCAAGGTCCACGTGAGTTGTTGTGTGAGGATGCTGACGTTGCAGTGACGTGATGAGAATACTATGTCGCTCGCACGGTTTATTTAATGTCCTTATTGTGGGGGAATAATTACAAATCAATGCTCCTTTCTGTCCCTGGATTCGGCTGCACAGAATCAAAGCAAGAGTCTGTGAAGCTTGTGGAAATGAAAACATGACCTCGTACTGGACGCAGATCAGTAACTCACATTAAGCTACCATTATGTTCACTGTCTAATCCTGATGACTGAGATATAAAAAGGAAAAAAAACACTAAAAACAGACAGTTTGTGGGTGTGTAGCCTATTACTGTGGCCGGTTCTGCACACATGTCCCTGTCAGCCACTGTAATCCTCTGACACATCAAACTAATTAAACTAAACACGTCACAATCTTTATCATAGTCATTTGGCCTGACATTTACTGTAGTTTAGATGTTCTTGTTTTGACCCGGGATCCATTCAAATATTAACAAACAAACTTATCCTAGGGCATTCAATTGATTGTAACTGGACTGTTTAGGTTGTCATAGAAGACGTTTCGCCACTCATCCGAGCACGATTCATCAGTTCATGCTCAAAGACCAGGTGGGACACACCGAGTCAGCCTAGAGAGGCAGCTCTAGTCTGAGAGCCAATCTACTTATCCTCTAATGGAGGAGCATAAGCACCTAAGGGATGGTCTCAAAACCTGTGGTCGGTTTTTTAAAAGTGTATCTCGTTCCAGGAAAAACAAAAGCAAGGTGGATGAGGAAGAAAAGAGCAGCAGACGCAATAACATTGTCATTCCGTATGTCTCAGGCCTATCTTTTTATTATTAAGGAAGAAAAAAAATGGCCCTGTGTGGAAAAATTGATTGCTCCCTCTCCCGTTAAAAAATAACTTAACTGAGATTAATTGAGATCTATCAGTCTGGAAAATGTTATAAAGCTATTTCAAAAGATTTGGGACTCCAGCAAACCACAGTGGGAGCCATTGTCCACAAATGGCGAAAACATGGAACAGTGGTGAACCTTCCCAGGAGTGGCCAGCCAACCCAAATTACCCCAAGAGCGCAGCGACGACTCATCCAAGAGGTCACGAAAGACACCACAACAACATCCAAAGAACTGAAGGCCTCACTTGCCTCAGTTAAGGTCAATGGGCCTCATTCACGAAACGTTCTTACGCACAAATCTGTTCTTAAAGCCTTCTTACGAAGATTTTTGTCATTCATGAAACGTGTTCTTAACTCACAGTTCTTAGATCTAAGAACAAATTCTACGAACACTCAGGAGGACTCTTACGCACAAGCAAAGCTTGCACTTTCAATGCGCAATCGCTCTCATGATGGATTTTGCAACCTGATCCCAAAAAATGTAGTGCAAATAAAATATCCCAACAATTATTTATCATCAAAACAACTAAAATATACCCCATCAATAAATATATATTAAAATCCCAATTCATCAAAAAAAAAAAGTAGTTGGCTGGACGTGCGCTGCGCAGAGAGAGAATGTAAAGGGACCATTAGATTTATTTGCTGAAAGCCACGAATATTTGATGTCCCACTTCAGGCTTCAGGCTTCCCTCTCTGTTCTTGCAGGTGTACAGGATCATCAGAATAACATCGCAATGAAATGTGGTGTGCCTATTGCGCACGGAGCACCCCCAGATAACGACATGCGCCCCCAGCCACGTCTTGAGCCAGAGCACGGGGCTGCTGTATTAATTAGGCAGCGTCTTATCAAATGTAACCACAGAAAAAATAAATTGTCACACACAAACTATGTATTTTGACTTTATTTTTCCATCATGATTGTGTAAATATTTTCTAGAGTTTCCGAAATGGTTTGGTTTCTGATTGATGGCCCACCTCCCGTTTCCTCCAGATCCCTCCGGTGCAGTCCAATCTTTTATTTTGAGTCTATTTTAAGTCAAAACACTTCTTTTTAACCTGTGCGGTGGTGCGTTTCTCCGTGGAAACGGCATTTATGTTGCCTGCAATGGTGCTCCATGCAGACTCTTTTTGGATGGCCTGATGACCGGTGGATACACGTGAAAATAAGGTGGTCTTGTGTTCGCTCACTCCTTGTAAAAGCACCTCTATTTCAGTAGAATTTAAGTTTTTCTTTCGTTTGTTGTCCAGCTGCTCCTCAGTCTTGCCCTTGCGCGTTGCCATCTCCGCCTCCAGCTGCCCGTTGCGCACGGCACATTTTTTACCTTGTATGGGAAATAATAGGCGGTGACCTATGCAAATTAGGGCTCACATGCACGGGCATCGCAGTTGGCATTCATCAACCTAAGAACACCGGTGCGAACGATTATCCCTACTTAAGAACGTGTCGCAGTTTCCAACCCGCGCCTTCTTAAGTACACTTCTTAAGAAGACTTTTAAGAAGATTTTCGTGAATGAGGCCCAATGTTCATGACTCCACCATAAGAAAGACACTGGGCAAAAACGGCCTGCATGGCTGAGTTCCAAGATTAAAACCACTGCTGAACAAAAAAAAAACATTAAGGCTCGTCTCAATTTTGCCAGAAAACATCTTGTTGATCCTCAAAACCTTTGGGAAAATACTCTGACAAGACAAACGTTTAACTTTTTGGAAGGTGTGTGTCTCATTACATCTGGCGTAAAAGTAACGCTGCAGAAAAAGAACATCATACCAAGAGTAAAATATGGTGGTGGTAGTGTGATGGTCTGTGGCTGTTTTGCTGCTTCAGGACCTGGAATACTTGCTGTCATAAATGGAACCATGAATTCTGCTGTCTATCAAAAAGCTGTTCTGACCCCAAGATGAAACCAACTTGGGTTCGGCAGCAGGACAATGATCCAAAACACACCAGCAAGTCCACCTCTGAATGGCTGAAGAAAAACAAAATGAAGACTTTGGAGTGGCCTAGTCAAACTCACGACCTGAATCCTATTGAGATGCTATGGCATGACCTTTAAACGGCGGTTCATGCTGGAAAACCCTCCAGTGTGTGTTGTCATTGACTCGTATTTTATTTTTTTTTTTGATGATCTGAAACATTTAAGTGTGACAAAACATGCAAAAAAAAAAGAAATCAGTCAGGGGGCAAACACCTTTTTGCACCACTGTATATTGCACATCTATAGTGTGAGTCAATGATGTATTTTTGTTTTCTTTTTTGTTCAGGTTTATTATTTTTTTAAATATTTTTTGGGCTCTTTTATCCTTTTCTTTGGCGATTTAAGTCCATGTCTGATTGTCCTTTCACTCAGGCCAAACATGCACAGTACATGACAAACCATCTCTCATTGAACCATTTAACATGATCTGTTGGTTATTTTAATGTTATTCTTGTTCTCCTTAGCATGTTTAAGAGGGTATTAACATTAATGTAAATGAATAACCCATTGTGGTCCTATGGTCCACTGTATACTACAGTATAGGTCTTAGTGGAAAGGTGAAAGACAACTGGATTTATGAATAAGTTCAGCATTAGTATAAAACCTTACCATTTTAGTACATCCCATCACTCAAATTTGACCTAAAACGTTAATAATGTGCTTTGTAATTAATCCAAATTATTATAATCCACATATTTGAAAAATGATCATATTATCTCAGTTTTTTACTAAAAGGATTACCAATCCCCATTAATGCCAATAATATTGTAATTATTTAACGGCCCCTTGTTTTCTGATTTATGTCTTTGGGGTGTGCAAGGCTTTACTATCACTCAGTCAAATACCCCATTGGTGGGGGTAAATATGCATAAATATGCACCACAGCATAAACATAAATCAATACATCAAAAAAACCTCATAGTCACGCAGCTGATTTATTTCACCTTTAAAACACTTTGTGGTTCTATATAGTTTAATGTACGCCAACATATACCTCCTGCCTGGATACACCGTGGCACAAACCCAAATGTATAACTAGCTTTAAACACACAATATTGCACCCCATCAACACACTCTTCTAGCGGCGCCTTACCAACACCAACAGGGTACAATACAGTACGATACAGAAGACCACACAAGTAACACACAAGTAACTAGTATAGGACTTCTCCTTATTCTACTACTACTACTCCTTACTACTGTCTTTGTAGGACTCCTCATTCATAAATCAAATATTTTTGTAGTTAGAGCATAGAAACCCTGTTTACGACCCCTTAAATACGATGTTTAGCAGCCCTCTAGGCATGAAATAACACCGCATATTCAACTTTACACTTGTATAACCCAATATAGTAGATAGAGTACATAGAGCCCTTAAGACATAAGTAAGAGTTGCATAAGACTTGTGTTGCAATTAACGTGTTCCGGATGTGTGGCGAACCGGAAGTGATGTTGGGGGTTCAGAGCTGAGTGGATTACGGCCGCGGTGTTATTATTATGATTATTATTACGGTTATTATTTTGGTATTACTGTGCCTTTTGTGAGATAATTCAAACCTGCAATAAACGCCTGTTGTTCCAGTGATCAAGTCTGGTGCTTGCGTGTCTCACCGAACATGACATTAACATTTCTGACATCACTGACACCTAGTGACCAGTGTAGAATACTACATAGCATCAACTAATATACAAATAATGTATATATTTGTGTTTTTGGTTGTTAAGCCATTTTATGTTTGTAAATGCCTAATGTAGAAATAATTTGCAAATTTGCTTAAATATGCATTTAAATATGCTAATATGCGGGGGATAGGTTCCCAAAATAGCTCGCAATAAGTGAAATCAACAAACTAGCCAACTGTATTTACAGTTATATATGTTTTAATGCTGTAAAACCCCTCACAATGCACTTTATACACTTTTCTCAGACAGACATTCAGATTTTCTCACATTTTAAACACTCTCAAAGTTCAAATTGTAATGATCAATCTTCTAAATTGGGCACAATAAATTATAAAGTGACCCACGCGTGTTCACTCCTCTGACTGTGCTTCATCCTGGCACCATTTGGCCGTAGCATTTTGTATTCTTGTTAAAATGTATTGCTGCTGCCGTAATACTACTCCTTGAACCGAAGACTCATTAGGCCGGTTAGTTTCTTCTTCTTCTATTGTTTATCGGCGGTTAGCAAGCAGTGTTCCTTTTAGCAGTCATGATCTTTTGGGAAACCCCCTTATAACGCTCCATAATAATTACGTACTCATTTTTCGTAAAATACACTGTTTGGGATCGTTTCACTTTAGAAAGCAAGCAGAAGTAGAATAATATGACATCAAACGCCCCCTTTCATGTAAACGCACACAAAGCCGAAAACCGGACTTGACAAAGTAAGTTGATAACCACCATCGCAGGACCAATTAAGTCTGATTGCAGATGTTAGGTTTTTTCGAGTTGCATCTTCAGCACAAAGCCAGGGTTTGTTGAGCCACTTTCGCTGTATACCCCCTATGAAGGTTGCAGTGTATTTTATGTGATCAGTTGGGCATTGATTCATCTGTATTTATAAAAACATACAAACACATTTGTGTAGGGCTCCCTTCGACTAAGGATTTTCATAGTTGAATCTGATTTGTTTGATTTGTCCATAGTTGACTAATCGTTGAATGTTGTTCTTTGGGAATTTCTTTTGTTTGTTTTGCAGATCTCATTTGTGACTTTTTCCACCTCAAACAAAAAGGCTGAAACACTCAGATAAACAAATAAACACGAGAGGTGTGGTATTTACTGACATAGAAAGCGAGATGAACAAAAGCGAAACATGGTCATGGGCATATCACACATCAAAAAAGCGCACATCGTTTGCCAAAACTCTAAATTAACAGTCTTAATTGTTGTCTTAAAATCCACGGGCGGGATATAAAATGAAGGTGGCGTAACAGCCTTATTACCTGTTTATATGCTGCGCTGTTGGTAGTTGCCGTGTGATATCTAAGAAGCTGCTGACACAAGTTGCACTTTACTCTCTTGGCGTCATCTTTAAACGCTTCAAAACACTTCCATCCTTTGGATGAGCCAGTAAATCCGTAGACGTCGACGGTCTTCCTTGCTTTCAAAGCGAGGGCTCACCTCTGCTCCTCTGGATTGTGTCACTGAAGCGTGTGATTTTATTATTGCGTGGTAAATATGTCTTCTGTTAAAACAGACACACAATTTTCAATTCTTTGACACAAATTAGGCTGATTTTGTGTCAAAATAGGCAAGTTACATGAAAATTAAAGACATTCTATGGAAAAATCCATGCTAAACAGCAGCAGCCGTGGGCACCCCCGTGCAGTCAGAATGGTACAATCTTGATGACATGATATTTTCATACGATTCAACGGCAAGATTGATAGTCGAATCAGACTCTTCCGAACTGAATCGTCGAGTATTCTAAGACACCCCTACATTTGCGATATTAAAGCCTAAGTGTAAAGTGGAACGCAATACTAAGGCATCCCCCACACACACTGTGGTGTACAGTCGGCCTACATATTGTATAAATATTTGATGGATATGAAGTTTGTTTTTTAGGATCAGCTATTCAGCTCTTATTGAAGATGCTTCATTAGTTGATATGCAGCATTACTCCCACGCTTATTTAATTTATTAACCCCCAGTCTATTGCATAGCCGCAATGCAATATTAATGATACTGAAATCAGAAGCAGGGATATTGCACACATAGAAACTGACAAATGTTTGGGCAGAACTTGTGTAAAGAGATCATACAGTATAATGCAATATATACAACAGATGATGCAACTTTTCATCTACATAACCTTATATCATGCTATAAAAGCTACACAGGATACAGCGAGGGATTTATATTTTGATACAGGGCCCTGACTCCGTTCAGGATGATATTGTAGTCAGTCACTTTCAGTCAGAAATGGGTAAAGATCGAAGAGATAGTCATTGGTGTGGCTATGAAAAACTTAATGGCGAATGAGCAAATGACCTATTCTGCAGTCTAATTTCTGCAAGCCACTCTCTTTGTCTGGCTGCCTCCAGGACAATCGGGTCTGATTTCATTTCCTCATCTATCCAAGTGCCTACAATTGAAAGGATAATGGAGAAGACAGCTATAGTATAATCGGGAGTGACTTTAAGGACCGGAAATGAATTTGTGACAGGATTTATTCTCTCTCATGTATGTGTTATATCCAATACTTTTACCTCTTTTTTTTTTGTCCTGTCCAACCATTAGGGAAGATAGTATTGTTGATCTAAATGCCCTTACGTGCTCAACAGATTTGCTCTGCCAGGGAGAAGTGTCAGATACACTTCCCCTGTTATACAGAATTTATTTGACTTCGATGTTTTGCTGTTATGCATATTTGGAGCGGCCGGACCAGAGTAGGAGGGGATAGAGAAGAAGAGAGAAAAGAAAACAGAGGGGAGCGCAGGGATAAGAGGGGGACGAAAAAGAGAGAGACAAGGACAACAGCAACAACAGCAATTGTGACAACAATAACGAAACAACAGAAACAAACAGGACTACATCAGCACATGTCTGTGACGGCTATAAAGACCCTGACGGAAAGGACAACCACAATGATAATACTGCATTGAAACAGTCCCACATGATATTAGTAATAGTAGTAATGAAATTATGATATATAATTAAAATATATATATAATTATGATATATAATATAACTATAATTGCCCCGGCGGACCGCTCACTTGTGGCGGAATGTCATCACAAACACTAACACCCCTCCCCAACTAAACATGTTTATACAATGCACTGAAAAAATGGCGAAAGTTGGCGAAAAAACTTTAAATCTCCTCTCTTGCGAAGCGTGAATGGAACAGTCTTTCTCAACACACAAAATAAAAGCGCTGTTGGCAACATCCTGTCTAATTGAGCTAACAAAATGTGTGAGTGTCATAAAAAATATCGTACATTACACCTGGAACTGCATGGGTGGTTACGTCTTCTTTGACCACAAGCACGGGCATCACAATTTGTTGAGGATTGTAAAAATGTTTGCAGAGGCTGATGTCGTATTTGAAAAGTTAGCTGAGCTACAGCCGCTTCTTCTTCCAACATTGTATTGCATCAATAAATGTTAGAAAATAAGCGTAAAAGGGAAAAAAAAGTTAACTCTAAAGAACAAAAGTGTGTAGCGGCGTGCGACTATGTATTCTTCCGCCTACTTAATTCTCTTTTTGTTTTTGAGTATTAATGGGAATGCATATGTGACCAGAAAACATCCATCCATTATCTTCCGCTTATCCGGGTCCGGGTCACGGGGACAGCAGTCTTAGTAGGGAAGCCCAAACTTCCTGGTCCCCAGCCACCTCTTCCAGTTCTACCGTGTCCTAGGTCTTCTTCTGGCTGGGCATGCCTGGAACACCTCACCAGGGAGGTGTTTGGGTGGCATCCAGACTAGATGCCCGAGCCACCTCAACTGGCTCTACTCTGAATCCCTCCCAGATGACTGAGGTCCTCACCCTATCTCTTAGGGTGAGTCCAGCCACCCTACGGAGGAAACTCATTTCCGCAATCTCGTTCTTTTGGTCACGACCATAGGTGAGGGTGGGAACATAGACTGATCGGTAAACTGAGGTCTTTGCCTTCTGGCTCAGCTCTCTCTTCAGCACAACAGTCCGGTACAGAGACTGCATTAGTGTAGACGTTATGCCGATCCGCCTGTCGACCTCACACTCTAACCTTCGCTCACTCATGAACAAGACCAAGACCAAGATACTTGAACTCCTCCACCTGGGGCAAGACCTCGCTCCCTAGGTGGAGGTGCAATCCACCCTGTTCCGACTGAGAACCATGGCCTCGGATTTGGAGGTGCTGAGTCCCAGAAGCTTCCGATTCAGCTGCGAACCGCCCCAATTAAAGCTGAAGGTCACAGCCTGACGAGGCCATCAGGACCACATTGTCTGCGATTAGCAGAGATGAGATCCTAAGGCCCCCAAACTGGACTGGACCACAAATTGGACCACAAAACATTGTAACACGAAACATTGTAACACGAAACATTGTAACACGAACGCCGTACAAGGGACAAGCCTGTATAGATCACACAACATGTGTTTCACTCACGCATGAGTAACATTTTCATCACTTTAAAATTAAGAGTACAAACTTTGCTTGATGACCAGAAACGGTTAATGACAAGACATGATTTAGTGTTTTTCATCACTGTGGTGAAATAACACAAGGGCATGTGACAGGACAAGACAATGAGCACTGAACTAATTTCATGCTGACGGTGCGGGCACTTGAACACAATCATGTACATCTTCTTTCTCCATCATCACTTTCATTATACCAGCAGCCATCCAGAGATTAAGTCATTACACCCAAGGGGCAATATTCTAACGCACACTTCCCACCCCGGCAACTCTTACTTCAGCTTCACTTAATGTGTCAAACTTTAACCTTTTGGCTGCCGCATGGCTCTGTGAACCTCATTCCGCTTACATGGGAGATACATGTAATCACTTTGCACACTCCCAGGCTCCAAGCTCAGTTGGTGCTTGTCACTCAGTGGATTTAGTGAGCTTGTCATTAAATTGCATCCTCGTGCTTCTCTTTTACCAACCACTGTCTGCATATTTACGAGTCATTGTTTCTCCTTTGAGACACTGAAGATGCTGCCTTGACTCTAATTGTAATTGCTGCAATTAAAGGCAGGTGAATGACTTCATGCTGCTGCTTCAGTAAACTCACAGTCTGTCAGCGATGCCATTCTGTTTGTTAACCTTCCCAATCAATTGCTCGTTAAGTTGGCTAATTAAAATGATTGGTGATTTAAATGTCAAAATAAAGGAGAGGGGAAGACATTGACATGCATTTATTTATCTGCATTTGTGCTCTGCAGCACAGGTGCTTTCACAGCTAATTTTCCAACCAAGTGCAACACTGCCCCCTACAGTTTGGAGAAGGGTTTATTTATCTGCAGGCATTATGGAAACTGTGTACTAAGTGTACTAAAGCTGTGTACTAAAAAACATCTAGTTTTTTAGTACACAGCTGGGACAGCACACAAATGTGCTGTATATAAGAAAACATGTCATTTTTGTAACCTGAAATTTGCCTTTCCATATGTAAGAATCTGTTTTTTTGATACTGTCATAGCAGTATTAATTTAACAAACTACAACCACAATAATATTTTCAATAAATACTTTTGTAACCCTTTACAGCTACAAGATATGGACAAAATATTAGAAACACTTCACAGCAAGAGGCAGTACAGTTCCACACGCTTACACTACACCACTACAATTCCAACAATAAACATTTTAGCTTAATTAGGGAATACACTGCCAAGCGAGTTTAGTGGGTTAGTGAGGTATGTTGAGTCTAAAACCGTGCTTGTCTGTACAACGGAGGTGGTTCTCTTTTAAAGAGGCTGTATCACCGTGGTAACTTGGGCTAAACTCAATAACCTGATCCCGACAAGGTTATGTCCAGACTTTCAGCTTAAAATCGGCTATGAAAACGCCGCCGACGGATGGCATCACCGTTTATTGAGAACCTGGTGGACGTGGGAGCAAGAATAATTTGAGCAGCACTATGACGGGAGTGTCTACTTTGAGAGACCCGGATGAAATTCTCTCACTTTTTGAGCCGAGCATCAGGAATAAAATGCAATATAAAATATGAACTCGGCCGATGTTAGCAGACCTATACGTCACAGCACTTCTTGCGTGAGTACTGGTTAGTTTTCTTATATTGCAATATTTGCTGTATGAATACGCACTCTGAGCCATCAGTCAGCTGCAACAAAACATTTCTTTATCCTAACAAAAGTGAAAAAAATTGTCACAAAGGGAAAAATTTTCCACAAAACATATCAACACTGCTACCTAGTGGTCACCAGGAAGTACAGCATTCCACTGTCATAAAATACGCAAACAATATAGACATATTTCAAAGATGATCTATTTTTAAATGGATAAGTGTTAATATGTCAGCATTATGCAATGATGAACATTCATACGTGAATAGATAACAGAGTATGTAAAGTTAGCATAATAACCAGTGTTAACTTACGCATTTACACGCTCAGCGTCATTCTGCCAGCGGCCCTCCCTCGCTCTATTGGCATCGACAGTGTTACTTTAGGCAGCGATAATCTTTTTTAACTCCTTTGAACACGCCATAATAATACACCGGCTGGTATTGTTTCGTTTTTGCACGGAAGTGGAATAACATGACGTCAAACACCCCCTTTTATGTGAACGCACACCGAGCACAAAGCCCAGGTTTGTTGAGCCGCTTTCACCATGTACCCCACTTACCATAAGTCAGGGATCTCAAATCATGACTTGACATCTAAGATTAATGAACATGCAGCCAAGCTCAATGGTGTCTGCTGGGGCAAGCAAATGTCTACACTGACCTAACAGCAATGTTACATGGAGAAATGAACGCCATTTTTGTAGCAACAAATTACTTTCTCCAGTACAATGCTGGTCAACCGATGTTCAGGAGGGTATAGTACCACAAGTGTGTTCCGAACACTGACAGGGGAGGTAGTAAGTAGCCTACTCCAGAACTTGGAACATCTGTAGGAATTACAACTTCCAAGGGTTGATCAACCTCCATTTCTGCAGAACAGCTTTAAATTGTTGATCCATTTTGTGGTCCCCGAAACACGCCTTTTTTTAATAATTCTGAAATACACATTATTTTTCAGTTTTGGGTAACCTTACCGTTTTTTCAACCTCTAGCGCTTCACCACTTACCTGCTAAACCCCTGCAAAACATCAACATGTACGACGTAACGCGCTGTTAATGAATGGATTGGCTGTGGAAGTAAATACGTGCAAATAGGATCTTATCATTGGCTGAGCAGTGCTCATCATGGTGTTACATGTTACCGTTTGTTGCTGTTCCCTGTCACTCATTGCGTTGCATTTGTTGCCCCTACCGCCTGGAAAGGGGTGGGAATTATAATCCTGTGGTATAGAATAAGGAAGACAATCTACGATGAGTTGCTGTATCTTCACCAGCAGCATTTATTCTCTCAGAAAAATAACACCAAGTTTTATCAGTTTAACCTTCATTTGAACACTGATTAAACAGTTATACAACAACATTTCTGATGTTAAGGCATTTTCTGCACATGTCGATCAAGTGACAATTTGGGGACAAAATGTATACTTATATAACATATCTTTAGCACAATAACATCACCAACACAGTCAATTCACAGATTTCAATTAGCCTGCTTAGTGCTGTTCACCATACACCAAGGCCTGTTAGCATTAGCCGTTTAGCATGTGCTCAAATGCTCAACAATACATTGTATAACGTACCACTTTACATGTAGCTGTTAAGTTTATCAACATTCTCCACTCTTTACATCTGTTTGTGTGAGTTATTTCTACTTTCTACTAACCTGTGGTATACAATAAGGAAGACAATCCATGATGAGTTGCTGTATTTTCACCAGCAGGATTTCTTCTTCTTCTTCTTCTTTTAGTTTAATGGCGGGTTGCAACCATGACTTTAAAAGGTGCACACCGCCACCTACTGTACCGGAGTATGTAACATGGGCCATATACAGTATCTTACTTTATGCTAACTTAGACAGTGAGGAGACTACTTATACTACTACTAATAATAATCCTAATAATAATACTTATAATAAAATATTCTAATACTTATCTATATTCTATTATATAATCCTGTGTCCTTCAAATATTCTATCACCAGCAGGATTTATTCTTCCTCTGTCGTTTTAACACCTACTCTATACCACTATCGCTACCAGCACCCCCTAGTGGACTTGCGGTATTACACCTAAACACCAACAATAGGCATTTGAATTATTTTAGAGACAAACATATTTTAAAAATAGTGGGGTGTCTGTTTTTAACAACTGAATTTTACATATCCAACATCTTTATGAATTATTACCACTTTTAACTACTTTAAGCATATTTATGCATTTTAAACTGTTTTTAGCCTTGTTAACTTACTGTATTCTTTTTTATGTACCTTACGCATTGCAAAGCGGTACAGAATAAATTGTTATGTGTTTATTTCATAAGCTCCTCACACTTGGCCTGTCTCCCTCCCTCTGTAACTGGGTGTTTAACTTTCTCACAGGCAGGCCCCAGTCAGTCAGAGTCCACAACCGCACATCCAGCTCAAGAATTGTGAGCACTGGGACCCCACAGGGGTGTGTGCTGAGTCCGCTCCTCTACACGCTCTTCACCTATGACTGCGTGGCCTCCCAGAACAACACCAGCATCATTAAATTTGCAGATGACACTACAGTCATCGGACTGATCACTGGTAGTGTTGAAACATCATACAGAAGAGAGGTGGCGGACCTCATAGCTTGGTGTCGTGATAACAATCTCCTTCTCAATACAGATAAGACTAAAGAGATGATCATCCACCCAAGAACAAGGGAAAAGGAGCCGCATAGACCCCTGTTTATTGATGAGACTGAGGTGGAGAGGGTGAAAACCTTCAAGTTCCTTGGCACACACATCAGCGAGGACCTCACCTGGTCTCACAACACCCAACAAATTATGAAGAAGTCCCAAAGGAGACTGTACTTCCTGAGAAGACTGAGGAAATTTGGCATGTCCACCACAATCCTGAGTTGCTTCTACAGATGCACTATCGAAAGTGTCCTTACCGCCTCCATCACTGTTTGGTACGGTAACTGTACAACACGTGATAGGAAGGCACTCCAGCGGGTGATCAAGACCTCACAGAACATTGTTGGGGCAGCCCTCCCCTCACTGCAAGACATTTGTAAATCTAGAGTCCTACGCAGAACACACAACCTCATCAAGGACAGCACACATCCACAACACTCATTATTCACACTCCTACCGTCAGGCAGACGCTACAGGAGTTTGAAGTCCAGGACCACAAGGCTGGCAAACAGCTTTTACCCACAGGCCATCAGGCTTCTCAACGAAGCACTCGCACACGCCGCACGCAACACACATACACACTCATAGCACTTTATTTATTTATTTATTTATTTATTTGTATTATTTACTTGTATTAATGTCTCTTCTGTTGTTGTTGCTTAATTTATTGGTATATATGTTTATGTGTTTATGTTTCTTATGTTCTTATTCTTTCATTTGTTTTCTTTCTTTTCTTGGGAGAATGAACAGGATAAGATTTTCATTGCATGGTATAACTGCTGTTGTACTATGCACATGACAATAAAACTCTCTTGAATCTTGAATCTCTTGAATTTCATTTACAGTTCAGGTTGTATTTTTGTATTGTATTGTATTTTATATTGTATTTTGTGCGAAGCATGATTTGGCGGAGAACTCGAGAGCAGTGCGCGAGGGTACCTTGGCTCATGGGTTTTCCAAGTCGAACATGTGCCTTGGAGCCATCGAGTCTTGTTTTTGTCGCCGTCTGGTGGCTGTAAGGAGTAATACAGTTTTCAAATGTGTTTTCTGTCATGTTTTTTTGCCAATGCCACATTAATGGGCGCCACGGGGAGGCGACAAACGACTGCAATTGGCAAAACTCATCGCCAACGCGTAGCAAACCACCCACACGGGAGGCGACGAGCGACTGTGACCAACGACACTGGTGAGCGACGCGTTCACATCAGAGTGAATAGTGCAAGTCTCCAACGGTTTTGATTGGCTGTCAGATGTGGAGGGAATTTGGGGGTATCAGAGTTGTTCAGAGGAGGAAAAGTGGCCGGTATTGATCGAGTACTCTTGCAAGTACCGAATCTTGCTAATGTAGAATGTTATTCTGGCACCAACGAGTTCCCATGCCGCTTTCTTCTTGATATCTTTATATTTTTTTTTAGAAATGTCAAGTAGCTCCGGGAAATCTGACAAGTATAGTGTACTGATTAGCATCCTGTCCGCTCATTGGTTGATCAGTGAAACCCCCGCTGATTGGTCCGCGATGAAGTCGCATGACACACAGGAGCACAAACTTTCACACACACGAATTTCGCGTGTCACTTGACCGGACGGTGACACACGTTAATTGCCCTATCGCGCAGGTTCCGTTGAAAATGAATGGAGTCGAGGCGATGTCGCCTCCCGTATGTGGCGGCCATAACTCGCACCTCACCTGAACTACTTTGTGGAGACAGGGGAGGCAGGCCTCGCACTTTGGAAACCCCTGTGTTTGGCAAATCCAAAGAAGGGGTGAGACGTAATAGTACAAAAAATAGCGGGTGATGCTGCGTTCCCCATCTTTGATCAACCATGTCAGTGCAGAGAGATGAAGAGCTGCATGAAGTAAACAGGACATATTTGGCTGACCTTTAAGTGATGCCATGGGAGCATTTACTCGGTCGCTGTAGCATACTTTGAAATCACTCACGTTCCACTCGAACGACAATGTGAGAAAGACAAGAACGTGTGAAACATGCAGACAGCCTGCTGCCATGTGAACACTGTGGTGATGCAGGATGCAGCACAGCACATAATGTCTATTTGACATTGGACACCAATGCAGGTCTGCACATCGTCTTTTTTTGGCGTGGGATCTTATCTTAAGCTTGCCATTATGTAATGGGAAAAAGACCCTTGACTAGAGCCTCAGTTTGTAATCCCTCAAGGAAAAAGAATGCGGAGTCGACTGGAGCTCAGTCCCACCTTCTAGTGTAAATGGAAGGATTCCTGTAAGAAGACATGTTGTTGGTCATGTGTGCACTCGAGGTCCTGTATTGGGGTGGTTAGGAAGAGATGAAGGGAGGAAGAAGAAGTAGGAGACACTTGTGTCCAAATCTGGTTGGGACAGGAGAAACGGTACAAACAGATTGTGAGTTTGGACCACAGCCTGAAAACAGACAATATTTATGGTGTTTATGTTAAAGGATTCTAAGGGGATCTGGGATGTGCATTCATAAGTATCAACATTTTTCCAAAATACTTTTTTGCAGATTGTTGAGTCCATCTGGCATAGACACATTTGGAAACATGCCGCATTTGGGACTATTAACATTCAAAAGCAGCAAGTTCATTGGCATTACTTCAGCTAAAAATAGACAATGTTTTATATGTATGGATTTACAGGGGAAATTGGGGGCGGTGGAAAATCCTGATTGATGGTGAATACATGGTTCTGTGTTTTTGTGTGTTCTCAATACAATTAACGCTAAAAGTCCATATGCTGTACCAAAGACAGCTTGACAACTGTCAAACATGGGCATCAATATGCCTGACAAATGCACTTGCTCAACACACATTCAAACTATGACGAAGGAGATAATGTACAATTGTATTGACTCCCCACATTTTTAAGACTGCAGTACCATTCATTGGACCAACAACGCTCACATGTTCCTCCATTTTCACGCCTCTGCTCCCCAACTCCACGCTCCTCACCTTGCCCTCCCAACTACAATGTGAGCCTATCAGCCGATGTTAAATAAGTCCAAACACAATGACAGCCAATCAATGTCGACTTCAGGATGTGACTGATGATTGTTTTCCACCATAATATAGAAAATAAATAAAAGACTGACCGATCACAAAACCCTCAGGCTGGTTTAAGTGTTGAAGGCTTGAAGGTAATTTTTTTTTTGGTAATTGCTGTCATTGCAATTGCTGGAAAATGTTTATTATATATTGTAATACTGTAGTGCTTATGTCAATCCTTAGTCTTAGTCTAGCTATTGATACTTTTCTCTGTCTTGAGTTGTCTGTATGTCTTTTTGTCCTTTTGTCGTGTTAAAAACCCACCCCCATTGTGTCCAGATGTGTTGAATTATCCCCTGCGTCGTTAAGGTCGGTGCGTTCTTTGCAATGTCAGCATTGCTTTTTTATCAGCTGCTCATTCGTATTGACGTTTGTTCCTTTCAGCTTGCTTTGCTGCGGTTTTGTATTTTGTGATGGTGGCATTGATGATGATGACGACAGGTGTCCATCCATCCATTTTCTATGCCGCTTGTCCTCACCAGGGCCGCAGGGGTATTAATTCGGGGCACAGTCAAAATCACCTGTGCTTTGCTCTATCTCATGCAGTCTCCAATTCATTTACACCCTTCATTAAAACCCATAAACAGCACTGTTTAACTTTATCTATTTGACTCTGTCACTGTGATACATTAGCTTGTGTAGCTTTATTATCTCAAGCGTATTTGAATTGCTTAATAAGTTAACAAAACCAAACTAAGTAAACCTGGCTGCCACTCCCCCCCGTCTCTAGTGCTGAGAAAATAAACTTCGAGGTACAACCCTTCCAACCCTGCTTGATGTTAAGATGACTACACTGTCATTCTGGTCCATGTCATTGTTAAAAGCTCCTGCAGCAGATGCTCCATCATGACGCCCCAGTTCCATCTCTACTGTGTGTCTGGGATGCTTTTAATCATTAGCATGGAACCATCTGCCGGGGCTCTGTGTACATTGTGTACTGCTACTGGTCTGCTATCCCCTATCCACCACACACGAACACCAGAGTGTTTGTGTATATATATCTTTAGCTCAGCTCACAGCTTTATATGATGCAGGCCTCCCTAGAAGGACACATTTATTCCAGACAGACAATAAAATATTTGGGTTGTTTTATTCTAGGGGAAACTTTCTTCCATTGTAACATTAAAATGTTCAGTGGTGTATCTTGTCGGGTACCTCAGAGGTAATAAAAAAAATCTATTAAATATTTTCACTCCAATATTAAACATGCTATTTACACACAGCCAAGAAAGGCTATAATACGCAACAGAAAAATATCTAAATAAAGACCTATGACGATACTCACTCACGGTCACCTCACATCTGATGCCTTGCCTAAAATGCCCAAAATGGAAGTACAATCCTTCCCAATTTCAACAGTTCTATCAGCCCGAAGTGTGTTGTGGTCGGCTAGCTCAATAACTTAATTCCGCTCTTTAGTCATGTCAAATTATGACGTTGTGGTCCAAAAGCCTTACTGTGGGTGATGTGGAGTCGTAACTCGTCCGTTTTATTCACATACTGTATTAGTTAGGAAAATGCTCGATAAGGAGGGTCTGTGCAGTGTTAGGTTGAGCTTAGCTCATATTGTTCCGCGCCTTGCTCACCTTTGTTTATGTTCTCGACACCATTTGCCAGGACTTCCGCCCTGCTGGGTGGTGTGTGTAGACACCAGTACTCTGGAGATCACAGGGACGAGTCGAAGAGTGGAGATGAAAACGTTGGCGCCACAAAATCCAATATCTAAAAGCTCTCATCAAATGTAAGATGTTAAACCAGACCAGATACAAGCAAAGTAATAACTACAAAACTGCAAATCTGGAAGAGACCCTGGGCTTCGCTGTGTATGTGCCGCCATCTTGGTAAGTATAGGTCTTCTCTTAAACACACACGTCATTTTCAATTCTTTAACACAAATGAGGCTGAATTTGTATCAAAATAGGCCATGTATAACAAAAACAAAGACGTTCTATTTGAAAATGTACGCTCAGCCGCAGCCGTGGGTACCCCCATGTAGTCAGAATGGTACAATGTTGATCATATAACATTTTTGCCTGGAAGACTGATAGTCGAATCAGACTCCTTCGAATCGATTTGTTAAACAGTTGAATATTCTAAGACAACCGCAGTTTCATTCCCACTTTGTGACACTACCTAGCACAGAGCATCACCTGCAACTGTACTAAATTTGCAGAGTTGCTTATATGATAAAAAAAGGTAAGTATAATTATGTTTTGGTAAGGATAGATACATTCATCCTGAAGTTGGTATCATCACGCTGACTCTGCTGTGATCACACACTTCATGGTACCTTGTGGTCTATTGCTGCAGAGGCCCAATAGCACAGTCGATGTCGCCAAATACCTGCTCCGTTTGTAGTACCGTAGTTTTCGATGTAAATAACCGCTTTGTCCTCAGTCAGTGTCATGCTTTGGTGTCTCCATGCTGTTCTGTCCTTATCATACTGATACAGTAGTCTAGTTTCGTCTGCTCAAAGAATCAGATCCCGGAACATTGCATTTCTTAGATGTTTTCTGGCAAAGTCTAATCTGGATTTCCTGTTCTTATAAAAAAAAATTACTTTCATTGTCCAAATACCGCCCGACCTAACTGTAGCTCAAATCATGACCCTCCTCCTCTCCAAAATATGATCAACAGTGGTGTGAAACATGGAACGCAGGAGGTGAATAACAAGTGTTGTAATAGATGTGGAATAGACGGGGGGTAGGATTAAATAAGCTTTGCTTCTTCCTACTCCTTTTCGACATGTGGAACAGTGAAAGGATGATTCATGAGATGTATTCCATTGTAACCTTCATGTTCAAATAAACTAATACCAAACCAAACCAATATTAGTCAAGCATTTGCAATAACTTGCAATGAGTCTCTTACAGCGCTGCGGAGAAATTTTGGCCCACTCATCTTTGCAGAATTGTTGTAATTCAGCCACATTGGAGGGTTTTCCACCATGAAGCACCTTTTTAAGGTCATGTCACAGCATCTCAATAGGATTCAGGTCAGGACTTTGACTAGGCCACTCCAAAGTCTTCATTTTGTTTTTCTTCAGCCATTCAGAGATGGACTTGCTGGTGTGTTTTGGATCATTGTCCTGCTGCACAACCCTAGTTGGTTTCAGCTTGAGGCCAGGTCCTGAAGCAGCAAAACAGCCCCAGACCATCACACTACCACCACCATATTTTACTGTTGGTATGATGTTCTTTTTCTGAAATGCGGCGTTACTTTTACGCCAGATGTAATGGGACATACACCTTCCAAAAAGTTCAACTATTGTCTCGTCAGACCACAGAGTATTTTCCCAAAGGTCGTGGGGATCATCAAGATGTTTTCTGGCAAAATTGAGACGAGCCTTGATGTTCTTTTTGTTCAGCAGTGGTTTTCGTCTTGGAACTCTGCCATGCAGGCCGTTTTTGCCCAGTGTCTTTCTTATGGTGGAGTCATGAACACTGACCTTAACTGAGGCAAGTGAGGCCTGCAGTTCTTTGGATGTTGTTGTGGGGTCTTTTGTGACCTCTTGGATGAGTCGTTGCTGCACTGTTGGTGTAATTTTGGTTGGCCGCCCACTCCTGGGAAGGTTCACCACTGTTTTTGCCATTTGTGGATAATGGCTCACATTGTGGTTTGCTGGAGTCCCAAAGGTTTTGAAATGGCTTTATAACCTTTTCTACACTGATAGATCTCAATTCCTTTCTTTCTGGGGGTGTGAGGAATGCAAAAAAATAAGAAATCAGGAAGGGGGCAAACACCTTTCCCCCCTCACTGTATTTATAATTATTATTAGTGTTTATATATATTCATGCATTTACTGTAAGCATGCCTTTTAACAAATATCACTGCTGCAATTTATAGACGTTGCATGGCAATTTACATACTACAGTGACAAAAATGTGACATTGACAGGTTAATGTGGATGCTTTGACTCCTGGATTCAAGATAAATCTTTGTAGCTTTAACAACCACTTTTTACATCATAACCAAACAAATTGAAATGCTCTTTTTATTTCCAACAAGCCTACCCCCAAATATCTATGACAACATGTAGAGATGTCTTGCAAAGGAAAGGGGACAGCAGGGTATAAGAGGGGTGGCGTACAGGTTGAGATGTATCTTAAAGCCTGCTCGCCCTCGTTTAAGAACAAATAGAGCTATTAAGAAGAGTTAAGAGGGTTGAGTGCTGTGTCACAGCCCTGTTAACTTCCTCACCAGCCATTGTCCCCTGGCTATATTTGAAGTGGCTGTGGTAAGTTGGGTAAGAGTAGGGTCTATATTTACACACCCCAGTCTAATGAGTCAGACCAGGAAATACGGTATCCAAGTCAAGGATACCTGTGTTTGTTTTCAACAGACCATTGCTCTGAATCATACTGGCTTTGTGTGCTGAATGCCTTTATTGTGAAGTCCATGCAGTAACAAGTGAGGAAGCAACTAGGTGGAAAGATAATACAAGCATGTTCACTCACGCTCCAGGATTTTTCTACCACATATGCCGCAGCACTGGAACTGGGATAACTATTAAGTTGTAATTGGCGAAATAAATAAAAGGAAATTATTTCATCCTCTTAATGTCCCACTGGTTCATGTTTCAGTTGACATTTTTTCCCAAACATCTCATAAACTTTTGGCTTCTATGCGCTTGCGCTGTACATCAACACATTTTATGGTACATGCTCCTTATATAGTCCTGTTTAAGAAGCTACAGCATCTCATAAAAGTGATACACCCCCCCGCATTTCAGCAACCATTTTTATTGTAGCACACTGTATCGCCTTAAGGGACAATTCTACAGAACTAAAACTTGGATATACTTTACGCCCTAGTCTACCCTAGAGGTAGAATGCCATCGGAATTAAAATTTCTGATTTATTCTTGGATATTCAAAGTGCATTCTAAAAATTCTAACTGCATTCCAAATATTAGGGCCCATTCTTGTGGGTGGCCGGCCCAAATGTTTTGAGTATGCTAAAAACTTTTGAGGTTGATTGGAAGTGGCAAAATATCAAACAGCATTCAAAAGGTATTCTAACTGCATTCTGACTGCATTTTAAATATTCTTATGGTATTCCAATCACATTCGAAAAAAAAAGGCAGCCAGCTGCCGCTGAAACGTCACTATGAGGTGTCGCTTTATTCACATCACTTCATACGCCAAGGAAAAAAGGAGCCAAGGTAACTCCACTAGTGACTGCCGGCATGGACAATGCAGAGGTGCTGAAAAGAGATGCTGAAACCCAAGAGGCCTGCTCAAATGTCACTCACCATTGACGCGTCGGCAATTCACATCACGTCATGCCACCGAGGAAAAACGGAGCCAAGCTTCGCCACCGACACATCACGTTATGCTGCCAGGGAATAAAGGAGCCAAACTCCACTACCGGCCTCTGGCACATCACGTTATGCCGCCAAGGAAAAAAGCCTGCCACGCTTACGTATTTCAAATCCTCTTCCATGTGTGGTGTGAATTTTGAAACCTTTTCATTCTGGCTGGTTCTGCTTGATTCATGCTTAGTGTGACGGGAGCTTTAGAGTAACCCACAGAAGCAAGTATCAAGATATTTGTGTCTTGCTTCCAGTCAAACAAGGTGGTGGTAGCGTCATGGTCTTGGGTTGCATGAGCGCTGCTGGCACCGGGCCACTAATTTGAGCACTGATTAGGGCATCCTCAAGCTGAAGGTGCAGGAGTGCCAGGTGTCCAACAGCCACCAGGTCCATGATGTCATGCGCAGCACTAGTGAATTTCAAAAGAGGTGTGCTTACTTTCTTGAGATACTGTACATTGTTACATACATACATTGTTTGGTTACATGTTAACACTGCTTTTTCTGGTGTTTAGGTGTCTGGAATTACAGGGTCTGCGTTGTCATATGTGGCAAACATGCACTTTTTTATGCCACATATTCTGTTCATGGTCACGGGGAGGGTGGAGCCAATCCCTGCTGACTTAGAGTGAGAGTGCTAACACAAAGAGACAGAAATTTTCAAGTCTTCAAATGAATCTAACATTCATGTTTTTGGACTCTGAGAGGAAGTAGGAATAGGCTACTGTATTTGGAGAGAACCCACACAGAACCCGTACTGTCAGGTGATCACTAAGCTGTACCATACTTAATTAGGCAGAAATGGAAACATACAGTAACCTTGGTCAACGTATTATCAAGCCTCCAAATAGTTTGATCATCCAATTTGGATCAAAACATGATTTCTGCAAATGACTTCTATCAAAACATGCCATTCGACTACAAAATAGTCTATTTTCTTCCTGGAACTGCAGTTATTTTAGTGTAAAGATAAAGCAAATCTACTGAAATCTATTCTACATGTGTACTTTTCCAGCTATTTTACAGCTAACATGGTTTTTGGAAGAGCTTGTCACTTCCTTGAAGTGTGACCATGCTGAGAGCAGATGAAAATTAGTGATTTGATTTTTGCACAACCTTGGCCCTCAGGCTTGTATCTCACCTTCATGTGGTGCTGATGCTGTTGTTTGGTGACCGAGCGATGCGGCGCCTTGAGCTGTGCACGTTGTTGACCCAGGCAAGATGTTCCTGAGCATCCATAGGCTCTAGGCTCCGGTTGCGGCCATCACCTGTTTGTTTTTCCGACTGAGGGCAGCAATTGCCCCCACAAGCCATCCCCATTATCACTCTGTCAGAATGAACATGTGCACATGCTATGCATGCAGTGTTCATTACACTGATATATTGTAATGATTATAACTGCAGTGAAACCTACAGTCAAAGAAGAGACTGATCAGTTTGTTTTGCCTGCCGTGCACAGGCACAGGCAGCCTTTAATTCATCAGCTTCTCACCACAGTAGCATTTGTATCACATGTGTTCTCTTTGTCAGAAAAATTATGAAAAGGCCAGACCTGGCCCAAATGCAGCAGGGGAGACCCAAACAGTTTATGCATCTGCAGTACAACATGTTTAGCCTTCCACATAGCACCGGCCAGGTCTGCTAAACACTTCCTAACACATTCATAGAAGATGGTAAACACTTGCAGCTGTGTGAGAAGGTCAACCCCGCCTTACGTGAGCTGAGCAAAGAGCTTCAGAAGAGGTGAGATACACGAGATGCGTGTCACTGAGGGCGACCCCTCTTAACTTTGACTCCACTTTCACTCCCTGAACCTACGTCTGTTTGTGAGATTTATGTAACATGTTCATTACAGAAAACCACCATGCTGTAAGAATGAAAGTGTGCTTCATAAATTTCTCAATAAAACTACAACCTACCTAAATCGTATAACACTTAAACATGCAATGGCACACGACAATAAATCATCCCTTCATGACCATAATATTTGAATGTTATAATCCCATTTATATGAATAATAATTTGTTTATCTGTTCCCAATAATTTGGCCAGAGTGCCGACCATATTTCACTTGAAGGTCGTAAACTAACTGGAATACTACCTTTATTTATGAGGTCGGACCCCAGAGTAGAGGAATGAGTCACAGAGCACCAAGCTTTATCGGCTTTAATACAAAACGTGAACAAAAAACAATGGGCAAAAACTAAACTATCAAAAAGGACAAAAACGGGCGTGACAGAGCATTGGGAAACCGAATAACACCAAGGGGAAAGTACAAACCGGAAGAAAATGTGTCTGAAAAACAAAGTGGAGCAACAGAGGACACCAAGAATACTCCAAAAAATACTACAAAAACCCCTGGAAAAAACGCGGGCTAAGCAGAGTCTAACAAAAAAGCACTCGCGAAACTATAGGCAAGAAGAGGATACTAGCAAAGCAGCACAAAGAAGACGTCTAGGCCAGCAGAACAGGCAGAAACACGAAGCACAGAATGAAGGAACACCCTGGTGATTAAAAATAACATATTTACAACTTGCCGGTGGGTTTATCAAAACACTTTCTTGGAAAGTAAAGTAAATCAAGAAAAGTGATGTAACATTTTATGTTTACAGAGATCCTCTGGTATGTACGCAAGCATAACTCTTCTCTGAGCCGTGGATTTATTTCAACATACCACATGTGATAAAAAGAAAGGTCGATATGGCCGAAAATCCATATTGCTATATGTATTGCAGCCTTGAATATACCGATATGAGCACGAATCGTACATACATTTATGAGTTCTTTTGTAAAGTGGAATGTCTGAAAAGCCTTGAGCAAGTGATATTAAGTGAAGAAGAATCAGCAACCGAAGGTATGATAAAAACAGAGTCATTTACTTCTTTATGCATGTGGTGTATAGTTGTATCCACAATGTAGTGGCAACTAGGCATAATACAGTATAGTGAGGTCTGAGGTACTCAATTAAGCCTTTAAGCCAGATTTTAATCACCACCAAATGCGAGTTGACGTTGGGTGTATTAAACTTCCCCGGTTCTGTGCCACCACGGAAAACTTGTGCATGACAAATGATGCACTCAGCTGCAACTTCTTTTCCGGACTTTGACAAAAAATACACACGGCTGACATCACTAATGCGCCATGCTTAACAAGATTAGCAGATGCTGCTGTTGTGATCGAGTGGGCTCTATAGGCCTGCTGCTGGATAGACATGCTGGGGCGGAGTCTGGAATCGACTGCTTGGATCTGAGTGCCCATATCAGAGATTTTAGATGCAGGCCGATATATTCCGATACTCGCTTTTTTGCCGATATCGGCCCCATATCAACATTAGATTGTGACACCCCTAATTTCCATAGAGGTTACAAAGGCTCCTCTCTTGGTTGCTGACCAATAGCTGCTGATATGCAGTAAGTAATAAAGCATCATTTCCGGTTCCGGTGCATTTACAATGTAGTTGCTCTGTGTAGCGGTTGTATTATTTTCTCTCAGCTACATAATTAATATAGGTACTAATTTCCTGTTCACATCTTGTGACTTTCTGTCTTAACGCTGTTCCAGCTAGACTTCTCTGTCTTAGCTTAGCTATCCCTTGTCCTCTTCCAGTGATGATACTTGTAAGAAATGTAGTTTATTTGCCACCATGGAGGCGAGGATTAGTAACTTAGATAAGGACGTAATTTAGCCGTGCTAGTAAAGTGGGATTCCTTATGGAGCGCTAGCACACTCCACTACATTGACAGCACGACGAGGTTGCATCATCAACATGTGTTGAAGTGATAGGACGATAGAATTAAAATCTCTATCGTAGGAACCAAATTATGTGATAGGACGATAGAATTAAAATCTCTATCGTAGGAACCAAATGATGTTATCAGTTGATTTTATTGTTCAATCATTGCTAAGAGTGCAGAGCATTCCCAGACTATAACAACAAGAATATGGCTGAATGGATTATATATTCCATTGCTTTTTTGTCACAGACATTGCTATTAGGCAACTTTACTACCGCCCCTACTACTGCCTTGTTTAGCAGCTAATGGTATTACACTGGTCCAGCTTGTACCACTTCTCTGTCAAGTCTTTAATAATGTCGATTTTGGAGCAAGTGTGGTATATAGACAGCCCGTTTTAATGTACCATAATTTCTGGACTATAGAGTGTGTGAAGTATGGCTAGTTAAATAGTGCATGTAACATGACTAGTTAAACAGCAGCCTACAAGAATAAGTCATTCATTGCCATACTCCTCAGTCTCCTCCTTAAAACCACGAAAGTCATCTTCTCTTCACCATCACAACTGAACAGCCTCATAATTCCTTTGTCACACACGTTGTCAGTCTCTCTCATTCGTTCTCGCTCTTGGAGTCACTTTTGTCTTGAGGACAATTTCCACGGCAAGTCAATTCCATGAATGGTTTTGGCTTATGTTTTGCACAAGATGCCTTGCCTGACGCAGCCTTGACTGGGAATCGAACCCATGCTCTCTGCCATGCAAGCCACAAGTGTGTACTATCACACCACCAGAGATTGGACCATTGCACATGCCTTGCTCAAGGATGCATCATCAGCACTTGGGAAGTTAACTGGTCTGTCTTCAGAATCGGATCCAAATGCCCATATTTTTCATCATCAGCAGGTCTGGAGCTACCAACCCCTGGTCAAAAACAACGTTCTTACAAACTGAGCTATGAAGGGTTTTCCTACTTAACATCCATCCATCCATTTTCTATGCCGCTTATCCTCATTAGGGTCGCAGGGGTATGCTGGAGCCTATCCCAGCTGACTATGGGCGAGAGGCTTCCACCTTAACATGTTAAATGTTATTACATAATGGTCTTTGAGAATACACAGGTTCTTTCGACAATTTCCAGAGAAAAGAATCAACTGGAAAATTTTCTAGCATTGAACATTGTCTGGAGTGTGCTGTAAAACAGTTGTCCTTTTGGTCGCACGTGACGTACTGCAGGTGAAGCATGGCGTTTAATGAGATCTTAACAGTTAGTAATAGAAATACTAATTCATTGCACAAAAGCTTCCAAAAGACTGCGCAAATCATGAAAATTAGAGCCAAAAAAGTGCAAAGTGCATTGACTTTTGGGAGATGTAAATGTCCATGTTTGACCTTGATCAGTGAGTGTTGAGAGTGAAACGTTACACCAGTGGCCCGCCATCCACCGCTGTTGCAGCTCTGATACAACCACTCCTGAAAACAAAATTCCAAATTGTACCACTTCAGGGGCATTCCACTGTAGAGGTTCCACCAATCAGATCAACTTAGAACCTCCATGTTTATTGAGAATCCCACTCCCCACAAACCTTACACCCCGAAGCCATTTCTATTTCTACCTGCTTTATTGTGCTTTGATTCTGCTCCAATCATCGTCTTTATTGTCTCTTATGAGAAGCACAAATGTGGACATATGGCTCTATCACCGTCGTATATTGTCATGCTTATGGAGCCGGAAATAACTGAATTTCAACGGTCCCTTCATGTATCACAGTTACAAGTATGATTGGTGCATGCGGTCCTGGAACAAAATTATAATATTTTATCTGCAACGGAGTCTGTCACATTCATGCTATGAAGACATTTAGAAGCAACACTTTCAAGTCATAGGAAGAAGGTGTGCTCCTTTGCTTTATAGCAGTTAAGTTGGCCAAGAATAAGTGATTTTTCCTCCATGTTTTGTTTTTTCCTGTTATTCTAAACCTCCATTTACTCTTTTATGCATTGTTACATTTGAGGAATTCGGAAGGAACTCAGTAAAAAAATGTTTGGAAAAAAAATCCAACCATGGCAATACCGGGCTTGGATTTTTGCTTTTGTTTATACCAAGTTTACATGACTGTTTTGTTGCTAGGCATAGTTCAAAGGGCGTAATCATAACTGAACCATAAGTTAATGTAAAAATAATGGCAAATATTAGCAATGCCGATTAGAAAGGGCGGGGCATGGTAGAGTGTGGGATTTGTTGATATTGTGGTGTATGGTATCATTTTTTATAATGGTACAATATAGATTCAAAAGCATGAAGTATCAATGTTATGGTTGTTGATGAATCCCCATAGTCTGTAAGTCTGCATAACCCAAAACAATTAAATAAAACTATAACGATGATTCCACGTGACAGCCATCAAAGGTGTTAGACAACAGGGTGCTGCCATAAAGGAATGAAAGATAGGCAAGGGGAGGAGAGAAAAAGGGAATCTGGGGGGGCGGGATCCTGACCGAAATCATAAGTGTAGATTTTGGCCCACAGTTTTTTTTGTGATTTTTTTGTTTGGCTCTGGGCATTTTCCAAAAATAAAATTAGTTAATTATTGATAAGATATTATTTGATATTGAAGTAATTCATTTTGTCACTTACAGTATAACACGAATTTATAAAATAGCTCAAATATGTTTTTTTTTATCCTTGTAACCAATAAGGCTCCAATCCAATACATTAAACAAAATTTAATAACAGTCAATAACAATAATAGAATAAGCTATTTTACGTGGACAATTATTATTTTGGCCACTTTTACATGGGTGCACCAATGCACATACTTGTGTTGCCCATCACGCTTATGCATGTTCCTTAAAAACAGGTGTTAGATATGATACAGTCTAATATCTCAGTGGATTGTTTAATTGCTTCTCAGAGAGGCCTTTACAATACACAAACTCACCCTCCATGATACACACACAGACACACACACTCACCTAGCACAATCAGAGTTGCGCAACATTTAGATGTGACTCATGGAAAAATACTGGGAAACACACAATGGACTCTCACTTTCACACAAACTTAACTTTCACTTTCCAGGCAGACAAGCTTACGTGTCAGAGTTTGGTCTGCATCGCTGGTAGTAAGTTGGACTCCTTTCCAGTGAGGGTTGGATTCCGCCAGGGCTGCCCTTTGTCATTGATTCTGTTCATGACTGAATTTCTATGCGCAGCCAGGGCGTTGAGGGGATCCGATTTAGCGGCTGCAAGATTGGGTCTCTGCTTTTTGCAGATGATGTGGTCCTTCTGGCTTCAACGGGCCGTGATCTTCAGCTCTCACTGGATCGGTGTGTGAATTGGCTGGGATGAGAATCAGCACCTCCAAGTCCAAATCCATGGTTCTCGCCCGGAAAAGCGTGCAGTGCCATCTCTGGGTCAGGGATGAGATCCTACCCCAAGTGGAAGAGTTTAAGTACCTCTGGATTTTATTCATGAGTGAAAGAAGGGTGGAATTGGTGCGGTGTCCGCAGTGATGTGGACTCATTCATTGAGGTGAAGAGGGAGCTGAGCTGAAAGGCAAAGCTCTCAATTTACTGGTAGAGCTACTGTACGTTCCTACCCTCACCTATGGTCATGAGCTTCGCATATTGACCGAAAGGGCAAGATTGCAGTACAAGTGGCCAAAATAAATTTTCTCTGCAGGTTGGCTGGGCTCTCCCTTAGAGATAAGGTGAAAAGAACTGTTATCCCGGAGAAACTCTGAGTAGAACAGCTGCTCCTCCCCATTGAGAGGAGTCGGATGAGATGGCTCGGGCATCCGGTCTGGATGCCTCACAGACGCCTTCCTGGAGAGGTGTTCAGGGCACGTCCGACCGGTAGGAGGCCTCATTGAAGACCAGGGACACGTTGGAGAGAATTACATCTCTCAACTAGCCTCGGAAGGGAACACCTCTGGATCCGCCAGAAGAAGCTGGACAAAGTAGCCGGGGAGAGGGAAGTCTGGGCTTCTCTGCTTAGGCTGCTGCCGCCGCAACCTGACCTCAGATAAGCGGAAGAAGATGGATGGACAATCTTAAGTTTGACTTTGTAGAGGGGTGCAGCAGCTACTACTATAGTCTGTGCACTTTCATTCTGGGCTCTTCCTTGATCGTCCTCGACAGAGACCAGGCCTGTAACCAAACATATCGCTCTTATTTTTTATAGTGCATTTTTAATACAATTTGAACAGTTTTGAAATTGTGTGATCATTGGCTACTTCTCCAATGGCAACGCAATCCAAAGAACCAGGAAGAATGGCTCAAGAAATGAAATAGCCATAACACAGGGCTTCATTTAAAAGGGAAACAACCAGACTTCCCAGCGGTATATAATTTATTTGCAAACATCATTGTTACTTATTATTATTTTTATTATTATAGGCTACATTACTAATGCCTGACAAATTAATTAAAGACAATGCTGCAAATTAAACAGTAGAATTTGAATTTATTTGAATTTGAAGGTGATGATTTTGATGGTGATTCTCTACTAAATAAATATTCTACCGGCACTACACTACCCTGCCCCTTGCAGATTCAACAGTGTTCTTTTCGTAAACACTTCGAAGAGCTGGATTTAGTGCATGTTCTTTGTAGGAGCAGCTGTGGATCAGCGGCCTGCCTTGTGGTTGTCTTTAGTTGTGTTCGGGCCCGTCCACACGGGAACGTAGTTGGGATTTTCTTTTTGGCAGGATGAAAAAAAATCGCGTCTACGCTGTGCCGGATTAGAATGTAGTTGCATCCAGACGGGAACGCATCACTGAGTGAAAAAGATGTAATACACGAGGCAAATCTACGTGTGGCGCTGTGAACAGGCACGCACACAGAACCACATGACACTCCAAACCATAGAAGAAGAAAGAACAAACGCGCATAAGTCCGTTCCAAGAATTGGAATTACTTCTGCGAGTCATTATGGCGTACAAGACAACAAAATATCGGGAGAATGCCGACTGAGATGAGTCATGTCCGTCTAAATATTCAGATATTATGTTGGCTCGTCGTCAATGCTCACTTCTGGTTACGTGACGGCCATGTCGTTCTTGTATTGCCTGGTCTGCACGGCAATGCCAAGCTGGCATTTTCAGATTTCCCCACTTTGGAAGCCGTTTAAAAAAAAATACAGTTTCAGGGCACCTAGAACGCCCATCCCGTGAGGCTGAAACGATAAAATACTTTGCCGTTTTGACTTGAAAATGTTTCCGTGTGGATAGCCCTTTAGTGCCAGAAATTCACAGTAATGTTGAATTTCCGGACGAAGGGAGGGGTTAAAGCCGTCCCCTATTTCTCTTCTAGTGCAGGTGGCTTGCTTTCTTATATTAAGCTAAACAGACGACCTGATATCAGACTGTGTAGACTCACTCAGCTGCATATTACAATGTGCAACCCAGCCCATTTCTGTTTTTTCCTGGACAACGAGGTTAGTTCCTGAATCTCCCAGGGCCTTATCTTGATTGGTTAGAGGAGGACGGTTGGGAGAGGCGATCTGTTGGAGCTAAACTGAAACCATAAGCAGGACACACAGGCTTGCTCCCTTCCCAGCCTGAGAAGTCCACTTGCACCGGGGAAGTGGATTATGAATATGGACATCTTTTTCCAATCAGATGAGTTGTTCGTTTGCAACTTTTAGATCACTGGGATTGTTGGAAAACTGTTAAATTATCAAGCATGCATATGATTGCATATGTGCATTTTTTCCAGCTACATACAATGCATCCTGGTGCAACTTCACGCATCAGACTAGCTGCATCTGATGTGGTCAGGAGAGCCATGCTGACATTCCGAGGAGATGAGAGACAGGTCTGATGACTTTGGAGAGTGGGAAGCTATTAGTAATGAAAACAATTTAAATGTAACTACGCTACGCTATGCCATTCCTGCTGTCGAGCCTGCACTGGAGGACCTGGGCAACAGCAAGAGGGAGACTCCTCTTCCTCCTTTTAATAATCTCCAACCATCAAGTAAGTGGAAATCTCCAAGATATTATTGTTTCCTGTCAAAGCGTCAAAAATAGATCAGTGTAACTCAAAATTTTCTTTATAATGCAATTAATCCAAACTTTTTCCAGCGAGGGCCACGTACCGAAAAATGAAAAACTTTTTTATATTTAGTTTAATTATTGTTTTTTGTCAGATGAGGTGCTACTGTTTATATTCTATGGAAGGAATGTTATGGTCACATTGCTAAGAAAAAATACAACGCAAATTAAGACATCATGACAATAATGCTGTGATACTGCATAAAAAAAGTGTAACAATAAAGTCGCAGTATTAAGAGGAAAAAGATGTAAACGTTTACTTAAAAATGAACACCTTGATCATTATAATATCATCTTTCCCTAAGCAACACCGCTAATATGCACCATATGCTTTGGAATAAAGCAAATTCAAGATAAATTCATGCTCAGCCTTCTAAAGGAAGGAACCTGTCAAAGGAGAGTACTGGAACCTGCTGCGATTCACATGGGAAATCTTAATGAAACAGGTTGTGAATGAGGCACACGTAGCCAAAAAGACACAGAGTGGTTGCAGAGCTTTGTTTAAAAAAGCTTCAGCCAACATAGGAACATTGAATCATAAAAAAACTTTCACTAGATGGTCTCCACTTTCCTTTATCACAGACAGAACTCAAAAAATGGTAAATCAGGTTGAACAACTACTTCTTACGCGTTATTTGTCATGCGTTTGGCATAACAAAGGAAGACAATGGCTTACAGAGCACATGGGTGTCAAACTCAGGGCCCGGGTGCCAGATTCAGCCCGCCATATCATTTTATGTGGTCCGCGAAAGCATGGAAATAACTGTTTTTACTTATTTAAATATATTTATACTATATTAAGTCCAAATATTTCCAAAATAAAAGTTTTTTGCACCTCAAAAGGACACTTAATCTTTCTTGCTTAATGAATTTGTTGTCAATTTTGACAGAAAAGTTCTTATTTTTTCGTCAATCCAATGCAAAATTCTTAGTTTGTATTATTTATTAATGAATCATGAATGTAACAATTACTATGTATTGTTATTGTTATAATTATTAGTATTATTAGAATTATACAATCATTTGCACTTCGCACCTTGACTTTTTTCCGTGTAAATTTGTTGGTAAAACAATACAAGGTGAAAATGATCATAATCAAATGTGTCATGAGGCCATTACACATTCATAGGGTTATAAGTGGCCGATGCGATGTGTGCCGAGAAATATGGAACTCTTGAGTTGTGATATTTCACACCCTATTAAAGTATTAGAATTGTTGAATGACTTTAAAATGCAAAATAAATCAGTAAAATAGCTAGCTTGCCTGACGCTGTAGCCTGGGGGACAGCCATGATTGTCAATAACTTGATGAGTTAGTTTTTTTGGAATTTTCAATCCTTAGTGAAACATGACCACAGGTCTTTCTCTTTTCTGCAAGTACTAAAGAGAGAAAAACAGCTAAAAAAAAAAAAAAACAGCTCGCATGTGGGAGCTAATAATTTCGACTATAAAGCCCTAAAAAAACCCCATCCAAAACGCACCACCCATGTTCTATTTACATAACTGACCTCTATATAAAGTAAGCTACAGCTACATTGTTTTTGTAGCACCTAACACAAAGAACTATTTTTCTGGCGTAGTGATGCAGCACCTCACGCCACTACCGAGAGGTAACGGGCAGTTTTCCTTTAAGCACAAAGCAGCACAGGGCCAATTTGGTACATTTTGGGTTATTGTGGGTTAATGCAGATACAATGGAGGAGCTCCACAAAGGCGTTAGCACATTAAATGCAGTCCAATACCGCCATCTAGTGGTAAAGGATAAAATTTCAACATCTATTTAGACATGGAGGCTGCAATTGGCTGTATACTGTATGTTAAACGCCTGATACAATGCAAATGCAACAGTTATATATAAATACTATGTGTTATGGGAATTTGACTTGAGACTTGCTTACCATACAGTATGCTATTGTAGTTTTCTGGGTCATTAGAATTTCCATTACACTATACAACATACTGTACTATATTTGTCTCTCCTATCCAACTATTTTATTTGCAGTTTTTAGTACTACATTATTTTTTGATAGTAAAAAGGTAATTGTGAAAGTACCGTAATAACTTATTACGATACGAATGTTTAATATTACATAATTTATACTGCTGCAACACTGTAATGGAGATGTGTAAAATATAAATACAGTATGTCATACCCTTGTACAACCTAATAACATACAATAGCTGGATAAAAATGATGGCATTGCAAAGCAATGAAAGAAATCAGGTTGGATTGACACTGTCAGAGGATATTCATTTACTCATTTACAGTAAACAAACAAAGGTTTTGGGTCATGTGGTCATTGCACCCACTTTCTCAGCCCTGTAAACCCACTGTGAGTGAATCTGTAAATAAACATCAGAAGCATGACTCCAAGTGAAAGCAAAGATTACTCATTAAGCTAAGATTGTTTTTGCATGTTTGTCACATTCAAATGTTTCAGATCATCAAACAAATTTAAATATTAGTCAACACAACTTCCACAACACAACTGAACACAAAATGCAGTTTTTAAATTAAGCTTTTTATTAGAAAAACAATCCAAACCATTTCTAAAGCTTTGGGACTCCAGCAAACCACAGTGAGAGCCGTTGTCCACAAATGGTGAAAACGTGGAACAGTGATGAACCTTCCCAGGAGTGGCCGGCCAACAAAAAATGACCCCAAGAGTGCAGCGACAACTCATCCACGCAGGCGAATATGGCAGTAACAAAACATCACAGCTGAGAAATGCTAGAAAAAACATGCAGTACAACAAAAAACACTGGTGGATAACGAGCAGGAACTAGAGCTACGCTAGCTGGGATAACACCACTGCTGGAGAAACCAAGCAGGGAGAAACAAGACTTACAGAAGTACAAGGAGGACCAGAAAGTACCAAGGAAAGGAACACATGAGTCTTGGATGAAGCAGGGAAAATCTGGCAAATGAGCAACACACAGGCACAACTAAAATATTCCCAGGATAATAGGCGGCAGGTGTGACCAGGTGACTCCTCCCAGACCAGAGGTGTGCTGCAATAAAGCACAGATAGGCGGCAGCAGAGCGGCACTATAGAACATGACGATATCTTGATGATTTTTTTGAAAATACTCTGTGGTCTGACAAGACAAAAGTTGAACTTTTTGGAAGGTGTGTGTCCCATTACATCCGGCATAAAAGTAATGAAGCATTTCAGAAAAAAGAACGTAAAATATGGTGGTGGTAGTGTGATGGTCTGGGGCTGTTTTGCTGCTTCAGGACCTGGAAGACTTGCTGTGATAAATGGAACCATGAATTCTGTCTACCAAAAAATCCTGAAGGAGAATGTCCGGCCATCTCGTGACGTCAAGCTGGAACAAACGTGGGCTCTGCAGCAGGACAATCATCCAAAACACACCAGTCCACCTCTGAAAGACTTTGGAGTGGCCTAGTCAAAGTCCTGACCTGAATACTGTTGAGATGCTGTGGCATGACCTTAAAAATCCTCCAATGTGGGTGAATTACAACAATTCTGCAAAGATGAGTGGGCCAAAATTCCTCCCCAGCGCTGTAAGAGACTCATTGCAAGTTATCAGAAACACTTGATTGCAGTTGTTGCTGCTAAGGGTGGCCCAACCACTTATTAGGTTTCGGGGGCAATCACTTTTTCACACAGGGCCATGTAGGGTCGGATTTTTTTTCTCCCGTAATCATTTTGTGTTCCGTTGTGTTGACTAATATTTAAATCTGTTTGATGATCTGAAACATTTAAGTGTGACAAACTGAAAAACGTTGGCTCATGTGGCAATGATTCCCTGTATGAGTCTGTTTTTTCTCTTTCTCTCACTGCACATGCTAGATAACGTGCTCAGTGCTTGAAAATCTTATAGCGAAGCGCACGGACTACTGGGAGGCCTGCAACAGAACTCTCACATCAAGCACACGCCCCACAACTGGTGAGCTAGACACCCCCTAACAGTGCAATCTTTTAGTTGGAAAACCATCTTTTTCAGGATGCTGTTGTTGATCTTGATGCCTTGCAGGAATCTACTGCAGGGGAACCTTTGACACTTTTGTGTGTTGGCCACATTCACGTCCTGGGAATGTGTCGGTCCCCTGCCCTCCTTACTTACCATGGATCAACAAGGGTAATGTTAAATATCACCATATTTGCAGCTCTATTATGTGAAAGCCCCGTTGAGCGTTGCCACCGACATTACTCACTATGAGGCGTATTTGCTCTATCGTAAGATCGATGATAGGATAGCAACAGATGCTTTTGCTGGTCTCGGGGTCAGAAGTATTCAACAGCACTGTTATTGGACCTAAATGTTCAATTAAACAGTCATGCTTTAAATGCCAGTTTTTTGCCAGAGGCAGTGTCTTTATTGCTTCCAGACCCGACCATAATAAGTGAATTTTCACAGGGTAGGATTCCTTATTGATAAATACAATATTTTCATTGATACAGCATAGAAAATCTGTTTACGACCATCTAAATATGGTTTTTAACATTATTAGAGCCCTCCAGACATGAAATAACACCCCTATAGCCACGTTTACATGTATATTACCCAATATAGTAGACATAACAACATAAAATAAGACATATTAGACATAAATAAACATAATGTAGACTCACATGTTTGCACTGGGAGGCTTCCTTGTTTTTTTCTGGACAATGTACTTCCTGCGGTGGCTATTGTCTCATCAATGTAAGGTAACCGCGGCTGAATGACACCACGCCAGGATGGCTGTAAATTAGTCAGCCTTTAAATTTGATGCTCAAAACACAGCACGGACAGTTCATAGTTTTCTTCTTCTACGGGCTTATTTCCTAAAAGCTCGCTCTAGCCCGGCATGCAGAATGTCACTGCCCTCTATAGCCCACACTCTAAACAGCAGCTCAGAGCTACACAATACACCCCTTGCTGCTGTAACATTACTGACACCTAGTGACCAATGTAGAAAATTACAAATCATGTATTTAAATGTGTCTTCTGAATGCCTTGTATTTGCAGTTTTGTTCATTTAGCCATTTTTATGCATAATTTAGAGTAGCTAAAATTTGCTGGCTCGATAGAGTGGATAGAGTGAGGGAGCGGTATTCGATATAGCGACGGACAACTTCAGAAGATGCATTCAAAGACACTGTGAATGAGCTGTAGTATTTTACACTGGTCACAAGGTGTCAGTACTGTATTGTTAGATATTGTTAGGAATCCCTAATAAAAACAGCTGCAGTAACCCACGCCAAGCTAAAACTCTACTCTGAACCCCCAGTGTCACTTCCTGTCTGCCTGCCACTCAGCTCCGCTAGGGAAGACATTTATAGCAACACACAAGAGCAAGAGTCTTATTCATATCATAAATGGATTATTTACTCTTATTATATCTACTATATTGGGTAATACGAGTGTAAAGGTGACTATAGGGGTGTAATTTTACATTTAGAGGGCTCTAATAATGTTAAAATGAATGTCGCAAACGGGTTTTCTATGCTTTAACTGCAAAAATATTTGATTTAGTAATATTGAATCCTAGTTTGTTGAAATTCTATTATCAGGGTTGGGTCTGGAACCAGTTAACCACGATAAATGGGGAATTACTGTAATAAAAAAAGCGATACATTTAATGAACTTCGTCACATGTTTTCTCTTTCTTCCTCTGTCTGCACATCATCTAAGGTTGCTAATTATCCTCTTACGATTTTGCGTTGCAGCTGTAACTAATTGAGAAGTTATTAATTGGTAGATCACCAGCGCTGTCACCTCCGGAGCCTTATTTCACCCTTTTTATGATGAGCACTCCATTGTAATTCTCACTTGTGAAGGTGACATTGGGAAAAGTTCCTTCAACTGTGGTTCTTCTCATGTTTGGCATGTAGACATGAACACTTCCATTACTCTTAGAGGTCTCTGGACTGCAGACAAGACTTTGGTGGGTTAAACCGGTTTTAAGAGCGCTCAACCGTCCCCCTTTCCTCAGTGAGTCTGTTTGGTGTTGTTCAGTCCATCTGATTGAATGCTTTGCTTTGACGGCATAGCCGGATAACATATAACTTGCTCTCAGTGCTGTCTTTGAAGCGATGTCCATGATGGCTTTTCTTTTACCACTTGGGACTCCTACTGCAGCCAGACATTTGGTAAGTGATGTGTTGTAGAAGCCCCTGCTTCCTATTTCAATTGGGAAGTAGTGGGTACACCATCCTCTGTTTTCACACTCGGCAACTAGGTCTTGGTACTTGCACTTTTTTCCTGGCATACGCATTGGACAGGTTCTCCTCCACTGGAACAGTGAGTTCTATTTTGATTAAAGTTCTTGTTTTTTCTGAATAGATGATGATATCAGGACGCTTGGCTGTTTTTGCTATTTGAGGAGGGAACACTATTGGCTTATGTTCCTCATCCATCAGAATCTCCCAGTCGTTGGCCTTGTGTAAGATGTTGGTAGACTCTTTCTTTGGGAGTGGTATGGTTGGGTTTCTCTAGGCTGTACCATCAGCGGTGCGGAATGCAATGGTGTTGATATAGCCTGTGTCTGTGTGTGCTATATTCTCTCTCATTGGCTCGGTCTATGAAAGGCGTCAGTCCTAATGTTATTGTTTTCAGGGTTTGGTCATGACGGCAATCGTATCGCCCGCTTTGAAGGGAGTAGTTGCAGCCATTAAGGATGTGGAACAGTGAACAGTGGTTGTGGTGACAAAGTTGGCAGGAGCCTAGATTGGTTTTGCCCCATAGTCTTAGATTGTCTTAGATAGCTGGTCATGTATAGCGTTGAGATGAAATGACAGTAACTCTGGTGTCCAAATGTACAGCAGTTTCTTCCATGCATGACGGATTCCCATTTCAGCCACTGTCCTTGTTTAGCACAGCTATACAGGTAAACAAGCATATCATCTTCGTCTACATCCTTGACCAGACTCGTCAGGCTATGTCGGTGTTGCTGAGGCTTCATATCTTTGATGAGCTTCTGGGTCTTTCTGGATTTCTGGGTCTTTTGGATGCATTCTTTGCACAGAGCCTGAGTACTTCCATCTACAGAGTGTTTGTTGAGATGGTATTTGGTGACTTGCATGCATTTGACAGATGTAGAGAGTCTCTTTAATTGCAAGCCATATTTCTTCCTGCTACGGTAGAGGGCAGTGTTGGTGGTGCATCGGCTTATTCCAGCTCATCTCTTCAGATATCTGGTGCAGGTAGCCTCCAAGTTTTCGACATAGGTAATTGGGAAGTTATATATGGTGAACTCCCAAGTCATTTTTGGTATGATTGCGTTGTTGTAGATCCACATCTTCATGATGCCATTGAGTGGAGACTTGTCTGTGGCTTTCAGCATGTCTTCTAGTTAATCCCTCATAGATTGTCTGATGGCTTGGTCTTTCAGGTCTTCAAAGATCAGTTTGCCGAGGAATCTCATTGGCTGACTGCGGATGTCGTCTTAATTAATTAATTACATTAAAAATGTTCTGCAGAATTAACAAATGTACATCATGTCACCTCTCTCTACAGACAGAAACACACTTTTGTAACTTTATTCTGACCTGAACACATCAACAGCAGAGCAATTCCAACACCATACATGTATGTACGCCAACTCACAAAACACGTCTCTAGTCCTCCTGGGAATGACAATTCCTTATTGTCACTAGACGGCAGCGAGTTCACAGACACTCCTAACATCACAACAACGTCGTTATTATGGTTGTACAGTATGTGTGGACTAAATACACAGAAAGACTGAGAAAAACAGGAAGTGGATATTCTTATCACTCACGAACACAAGTCTTTCTGCAGAAGTACAATCTGCTGCATTTAAGTATGCTCGGACTTCCCAGAAAATACATTACCAATATTCCACTCAGTTCATTTGGAGCTGTCAGTGCATACAAATATACAGACTTTAGCTTTCTGTTCATAAAATAGAGCAAAAATGGCCATATTTCACACATAGTGGCAAATAGTGATTAATCGTGATTAATTCATTTGAAAACTGTGATTAATTTGATGATTAGTTCAGTTTGTCTTGCATAGTCTGAAGAATGGCTTTATTATACGGTCATTATAGCATTACTAAAACAACAAATTTCAAGATGGTGTAAGACATTTGACCAATGCTGTACATCAGTACTGTACACAAAAAACATTCTACTGTTGGACAGGTTCGAAAAGGATTTCTTTCTTTGGAGGTCTCAACTGACTTACCAGGACAAATTGTGGATGCAAATATCAATTTCCTGCAGATAATTCCAGGAGGGCACACAGAGAATGCTTGGAAAATGGGAGATGGCGACAGAAGCGGAATTCTTCCGAGCCCTGGAGGGATGACTCTGAATGTCAGGGGGAGCATTACTTCAAAGATAAGGTGAGGAAGGACAGTGCAATGAATTGTCTTGAAAGATACATTTGCTATCGTCTACCATAATGTCAGTCCTTAAAGAACGTTTGATTGATTTCGTTCTGCCTCAGCCAGATAATAATTCTCATCGGGACTTCAAAGTTTTGAGGATTATTTTGTTAAGCTTTGTAACGCAACATACAAATAATCTGCACCTTGTGGTGAGGTTGCTCTGTGTTTATTCTGTTTTCTTGTTCTGTGTTTATTTGTCTAGGAAGAGCAAATGCTTCGGCAGACAGCCCTCCGGCTAATCTCTGTCATTGGCTACTCTCTATCACTGTTTTCCCTCACGTTAGCAACGCTGCTCATGGCTTTGTTGAGGTCAGTAGCGCTGCGCACTCGTATAACTCATGATTTGCTTTCAAGGTTGCTGCGTCTTATTTTTGCAGGTTTGGTTGTCATTTCCTACACTACGCCTAAAACACAGCAAACACTCAAATGAAAAATATCAGACAATTCACACACAAGGTTAGTAACCTTTTTACCGGCAGTAGAAATCTCATTAATCATCACAAATAACCTTACGAGGTTTAGTTTAGAAGTGTGGACAAGATGTGCGTATGGATTTTGGTTGCACGTAGAGAATGTCTGACTTGATATGCGTATTGTACTTTAAAGGCTTCTTAAATGAGTCACCTTGTGTGAAATGGGCGTACAATGCACTACTGTAACATTCTCCTCATTTCCCGGAGCTACCTTCTCAGAAAAGAAGTGTGACCATGCTTAAGTGTCACGTGCCAGGATAGTGCTTAACACACTCTGCACACAGGGCAGGAGGAAAGCTCTACACATTGTGCGTAGACTGCAATTTTAGATACTAAATAAATGAAGTAGTGAATGTGAGCATGCAGCCAGGCCTTCCTATGCCCCTCAGTTCACGACCTTTTCTTTTATTTTTGTGAATATTCCGGGTGTTAAAAGAAACATTTTTTTGGCACTTTTTTTTTTTTAATTTTGCCCATCAACCACAATCCTTATGTGAGACATGAACACACATGTCTTTCTCTTGTCTGTGCATTCTAAACATATAAAAACAGATACAAAGAGGTAGCTCATTAATGAACGTAACGGGTCACACCTATTCCGCCTACAAAGCCCACTATTAAAAAACCTCCAACAAGGTTTTATGGTTTTATATGCATGCTGTGAGCATGTAGTAACAGGCACATTCATGATAACATGTAATACTTACAGTATTTTGCCGTACATTTTAAGCATTCCCAGAACTTCATTCCTGGGCGCATTGATTTCACATAGCAACGTAGAAACGAACACAACACCTAGCGTTAACTTTTCCAAAGTGAAAAACAAAAACACGACAGCAGTGACCACAGCTCTAATATGTAGCGTTACCTTTCGGTAGCGGCCTGACACGTTGTGAACGCGGTGCTGATGCGCTATGAGCGAGTGTGTGGTGAAGCTAGTCGCTAGCCGGCTAGGAGCTAGCTGGTGTTGTGTGGCAAGGTGTCGCTACGCCAGTAAAGTAGTTCTTTGACGTAACAATGTTAATAACAATAATAACAACAATGTCGCTACAGCTTGGTTAATATGCAGGTCACATTTTATGTAAATGGAGCGTCGTTTCAAGGTTTTTTCAGAAGGCTTCAGAATAGTTGCATCCCATTACGTGCATTCTTAGCTGTCCCTTTTTAGCTATTTTTATATCTTCAGAACGCACAGCAAAGCGAAAGACGTGTTCAAGTCTCACATAAGGACTGTGGATAATAGGCAAAATTCCAAAAAAGGTGCAGTTTTCCTTTACGTTACAAACAGATTGGTTCTGTCATTTTAGCTTGCATTCTGGCTAAAGTGAAGCACTATGGTAGTTGGCGAGATCTTGAAATGGCTATGCAAAAAAAAAGATAAAGAAATGGCTATTAATGTGTTCATTAGTTTGCCCATTGAGTACTGCAACACCCTGCATGTACTGGAGGTATCAACCAGTCTTTATTCAGCCGTCTACAAACAGTACAAAATGATGCTGCGCACTTGTTGACCAAGACTCACCGGGGTTCTGCACTCTCTGCACAGGTTTCCGGTCCGTTTCAGAGTTTAATGTGAGCTTTTAAACATTTAACCCCCCAGCAGAGTTCTGTGATCTGCCAACCATCACCATCCTCACCTCGTTCACTGTATTTTTCTCAAAAACACCGCGTTCAGTACTGCAAGCAAAGTTTTCCAAATGACTTTATGTCATCAGCCAAATTACAAGCAAGCAGACGAAAAAAACAAAACACCGGCAGTGACTGACACACATGCCGTATACTTGTACGAAACATGTTTAAGATTGCAACGTGCATACTGTAACATATTGAGAGTGGTGTAGTATTTTACCACGCTTATGTACAGGTACGCTATATAATGTAGTACGATAGCCATAAAGGCAGATGCAGTTCTTGCGTAAGTGTACCTCATGTTGTGGCCAGGCAATGCAGATTATTGTGATTACTGTCTGAGTACTGCCAACTGAAAATTAACAAAATTCTTATATTGTAGGCAGCACGCCTGTTAAATAAATTTCAAGGAAAAAAGCAGTCATGCTACCCCGTTTGAGTTGCTGCATATGTGACTAATGCAACACAAGCCTGCACAGAGCTGTCTTGTCAAATGCACCGCGTTTGTTACGAAACAAGTCTGTCGATACAAACCGAAATAGAGGGGAGCTGAGGAAAACCTCAACTGGAGGCAGTCGGCAACGCCACACGAGCCACACTTTCCAGTTGCGCCGTGTACGTGAATGAGGCATCGAACAGCTCCTCTGTGGCTGCCGCCTGCAGCCTGCAAAGTCTGTCTCAGGAGGGGTGATCGCTGTGTGTCACTGTCCAAAACACAGAGCGGGAAGAGTGAATACATAATGACAATTTTCTTTCATCACGATTACGGATAATGACGAGATGTACTTGCTTCATGCTCGTACTCGGCAAAAATGCATTATCCGTAATGGATGCTCATTTATAATGAGTATCCGGCTCATCCCTATTGCTGATGTCATCAACAGTTGTTTTAGTGCCTTTCTTTACAGCTCTCACAATGTTTCTGTCCAGAACTGCAGATGTTTTCCTTGGTCTACCTCTTTGATGTCTGTTACCTGGTACACCAGTGGTTTCTTTCTTTTTCAGGACATTCCAAATGGTTATACTGGCTATGACCAATGTTTGTGCACTGTTTCTGATTGATTTTCTCTCAGATTCACAATTGTTTGTTTTTCACCCATAGACAGCTCTCTGATTTTAATGTTGTTTTTATCTCTAAATGCAGTCTGCACAGGCAAAACCTATCCTATCCGATCCTATCTGAGCATAGACATTCGGTGGTATTTATTGATTGAATAAGCAATGCAATGGGACACAACATGAGGTGGGCTCAAACAAAAGCTGCTATCCTCAAACCAGATGTAAATACCTGGACATAAGCTCTCGGGTCTCATATGCATCTTTTTATGTCAAAACTAAATGTTTTCAGTCTACAGCAAAAATAAAGGAACGGACTTCACTGTTCCAATACTTCTGGAGGGTACTGTATGCAGGAAGACAACTATGATCTCTCCTACAAATAACAGCATTTACCTTCAGCACTGATTTCCCAGTTGCATAACTATGAATGAGTGTCTTGCCTTGTCTGTTTATCAGGAAGCTACACTGTACCAGGAACTACATTCACATGAATCTGTTTGTGTCATTCATCCTGAGAGCCGTTGCTGTCATTTCTAAGGAAATTGTATTGTACATCATGTATTCCAACCTACCCAAAGACGACCCTGGATGGAACTCCTATTCAAGTTCTACGGTACGCTCACCTCTTAACACGTTAGAACCAGGGTGTTCAAACTTTTTCCCCTGAGGGTCATATACTGAGAGATGAAAGGATGCAAGGGTCACTTTGGTATTTTGTAAGCCAACAATTTGTGACATGTTACAATTTGTGACATTTGTGAAAAAGCATATTATTAGTATGAACTTCAGTCTTGGCTCCTTTTTTCCCATATTTGTTTTTTTAAAGTTTCAAAATATTTCATCTTTGTTTTTAAATGGTCTTCTTAAATGTTCTTCTTGTAATCTTATGACTTTATTTTCATAACAGTATAACTTTTTCCACAACCTAATGGGAGTTTGCCCAACCGGTGTACATGTGCTTGGTAGACTTGGAAAAGGCATTCCACTGTGTCCCTTGTGGTGTCCTGTGGGGGATGCTCCAGAAGTAGGGGATTGGTGGCATGCTACTACGTGCCATTCAGGCCTTGTACTGTACAACCATACAAGGTGCCTGGTTTGCATCACCAGCAGCAAGTCGAGCCTGTTTCCGGTGAACGTTGGCCTCCGCCAAGGCTGCCCTTTGTCACCGATTCTGTTCATAATGTTCATGGACAGAATTTCTAGATGCAGCCAAGGCGTCGAGGGGAGTCCAGTTTGGGGGCCTTAGAACCTCGTCTCTGCTATTTGCAGACGATGTGGTCCTGATGGCCTCATCAGGCTGTGACCTACTGGGGCGGTTTGCAGCGTGTGAAACTTCCGGGATGAGACTCAGCACCTCCCAATCTGAGACCATTGTTCTCAGTTGGAAAAGGGTGGATTGCAGCCTCCGGGTTGGGAATGAGGTCCTGCCCCAGGTGGAGGAATATCAAGTATCTCGGGGTCTTGAGTGTGAGGTTGACAGGCAGATCGGCGCAGCGTCTGCAGTTATGCCATCGCTGTACCAGACCGTCATGGTGAAAACAGAGCTGAGCCGGAAGGCAAAGATCTCAAATTACCAGTGGATCTATGTTCCCACCCTCACCTATGGTCATGAGATTTGGGTCGTGACCGAAAGAATGAGATCGCAGATACAAGCGGATGAAATGAGTTTCCTCTGTAGGGTGGCTGGACTCACCCTAAGAGATAGCGTAAGGAGCTCAGTCATCCGGGAGGGACTCAGAGTAGCTCCTCCACATTGAGAGGATCCAGTTGAGGTGGCTAGGGCATCTAGTCCGTTCGCCGTTCCGGATGCCTCCCTGGTGACGTGTTCCAGGCATGTCCAGCCGGGAGAAGGCCCCGAGGACATGCTGGAGGAATTATGTCTCACAGCTGGCCTGGTAATGCCTTGGTGTCCTCCCGGTGGAACTGGGAGAGGTGGCCAGGGACCAGGAAGTCTGGGCTTCCTTACTCAGACTGCTGCCCCCACGACCCCGACCCGAATAAGCGGAGGAAAATGGATGGATGGATGAATATTTCAACTTTATGCTACTAAAATGACCTTAATTTTCCCACATAACATTATAACTTTATTCTCGTAAAATTATGATTTTTTCTCGTTAAATTACAACTTTTTTCTCATAATATTTTTTACTTGAGTCATATAAAATTACTGCTGATTTTTCCAGTTTTGCTGTTGTTTTGGTTTTCTGGCCAATAAAAAAACAGCCGTGGGCCACAATTTGGACGATGATGAGCTGCTTTTCATGTTTTTGGCTCAACCTAAACTTTTTCCTCCACAGATAGCTCTTATGTGCAAACTCTCAAAAGTGGCCATGGAATATTTTGTGGCCTGTAACTACTTCTGGCTATTGGTGGAAGCTATTTTTCTGCACACCCTGCTATTCACTGCTGTGATGACCAAACGACGTCTACTAAAGAATTACATGCTGTTAGGATGGGGTATGACCTTTTTCTTCATTTACATACTTATTTTATTTTATTTTATATTGGACTTTACTCTTCTTTTCCTAAAGGCCATGTTGATGCTGGTCCTGCTTTTGAATAAAAGTTGTAAATGTTGATGCTGACTGAACTGGGTTCCTGTGAGGCAATTTGTTGATGTTACACATTATGTCACTTTGACCTTCAAGTTTATGCGGGATTTTAAAGACAATTTTCCCATTTTGGTCATTTTCCATTTCAGTATTACAATATGACTTAATCCAAATGCCTCTGCAAGTAATGTTGGATATCCTTTATTCCACTAACTCACATTAAAATTATATATTAATCTTTTTATCAGAACATGTTAAAAATTCCAATTTCGTTTAAACTTTTAATTGTGCTGTTTTTTGCCTTCAGGAACACCTGTCTTCTTTGTGACACCATGGACGGTTGTCAAGGTTTTATATGAAAACACAGCGTGAGTATCTAATGGACCGCTTTGTGGAATATCTAGAAATTTTAAAAATGACATCAACATACAAATGATTAAGACCCAATTTTATTTCTAAGGTGCTGGTCAATTGTGAACAGATGGTTCTGGTGGATAATAAAAGGCCCCATTACTTTATCAGTGCTGGTATGTCTTGGTTTATCTGTGTACTATATTAATATACTGTGTTTATTTAATTGTATTTATTGTTGTGTCTGGGGTATTTGAGGTAAGAAGTGGTCAAAGTTCAAATTAATACCTGCATCAGAGATTGTTTTTGTCAGAGTAGCAGAAAAAAATGTAATTTTATCTTGAAGTAAATAAGTCAGATAAGCGTAATGGTATTAAAATAAACTTGGTAAGAGAATAAAGTCGTAACATTATGGGGGGAAAAAGTGAAAAAGTACATTTCACAAGAATAAAGTTGCATTATTTTTTGGAAAAAAAGGTTGTAACGCCACAAATGTAATCTGTTGCGTATTTTGGGAGAATTAACTTGTAATGATAAGAGTATAACGTCACAAGTCATGTTAGAAAAGTTCAGCATTACAACATTTTCATGTGATTTAAGTGTCTATGGTGCAGGACATCACGTTCATTTCACTGTGATTTCACACCACATTTAACACTTCTTGTCATGTGAGTCCTTGTGATATGGAAAGCATTGGATATACTAGTACGAGTATTTCTTTTTTTTTAAAACCACCTTTAATTTGTGTTGCAGATCATTTTCTTTATATTCATCAAGATTCTGCTGCTGCTGCTGTCCAAGCTAAGGGCACATCAGGTGAAATTTACCGACTACAGATACAGGTATTTCCTCAGAAATAGACTCAAACCACTTCCAATCACATTAGGACAGAAGGGAACCCCTTAGCAGCACGAGACCTAACCTTCAAATGTCGATCATGCACAGCACTAATTCAAATGTCATCCTCTCCTCATTTTATTTTTGCCTCTCAATCTCACACCAAATTACGGAGCCCCCGAGGGGACATGGAGAGAAAAAAATGATGGGTAAAAAAAATAATACATTTTGAGATCTCACAAAAGTTTTGCGTTATCTCCCACAACTATGTGAAGCTACAGGACACACTGCTGGTCATCGCTTGTCCACAAAAAAATCGGGTGGAAATGCATCATTTAGTTTCTATCAATATAATTCTCTTAATGTAAACAGTTTTGCGAGGTCTTGAGATCTTGTGAGATCTTTGCGAGATTTGAGGCCACTCGAAATAAATGTTGAGCATACAGTACCTTTACAAGACCCTGTGTCAGTGCTTGTACAGTAAAACTGGAAGTATATTGTAGCGACCTGGAAGTTATACAGTGTTCCCTCGTTTATTGCGGGGAATTACCAAAATAGCCCGCAATAAGTGAAATCTGCAAAGTAGCCAATTTTATTTGTTTGCAATTATTACATTATTATTATTTTAAGGCTGTAAAACCCCTCACAATACACTTTATGCGCTTTTCTCAGACAGGCAATAACATTTTCTCAGATTTCTCTCTCGTTTAAACTCTCTCAAAGTTCAAGTTTTGTTTGAATTTTAATGATCAATCTACTAGGTTGGACAAAAGAAATTATAAAGTGACTCGCGTGTTTTCACTCCTCTGATTATGCCTCATCCTGGTGCTGTTCGACTATAGCGTTTTTGTATCCTTAAAAACATATTGCTCCTGCCGTCGTCCTCTTTGTCGTCCAACCGAAAAATTAATTTTGCCACAACAGGAAACGGCACGAAGAAGATTGATTGACAATGGTCTACAGCCCATCAGGATCCCGAACACAATGGGGTGGTTGTCGCTTAGCCAATAAGGACTGTTGTGTCTGTATTTTATTCTTCCTGAGCTACCACCTTATCGTGGTGGAGGAGTTTGCGTGTCCCGATGATCCTAGGAGCTAAGTTGTCGGGGGGTTTTATGCCTCTGGTAGGGTCACCCACAACAAACAGGTACTCGGTGAGGGACCAGACAAAGAGTGGCTCAATAGACCCCTATGATGAAACAAACCATTGGACCACGTTTTCCCTTGCCCGGACGTGGGTTACCAGGGCCCACCTCTGGAGCAAGGCCTGGAGGAAGGGCACGATGACAAGCGTCTGGTGGCCGGGCCTACACCCATGGGGCCAGCTGGGCACAGGCCGAAGGAACGGCATGGGTCCCCCCTCCAATGATCTCACCACTCATGGGAGGGGCCAAAGGGGTCGGGGAATGTCACCTCTTTGGTAGGGAAAGCGCCTGAGCTGGTGCATGCCAGCAGTGAAAGGCGACGAGCAGGGGTGGCAATTCTTGTTGCTCCCCGGTTTGTGGCCTGTATGTTGCAGTTTAACCCGGTGAACGAGAGGGTAGTTTCCCTCCGCCTTCGGGTGGGGGGATGGGTCCTGACTGTTTTTGTGCTTATGCGCCAAACAGCAGTTCAGAATACCCACCGTTTTGGAGGCTCGAGAGGGAGTACTGGAGAGTTCTCCCTCAGAGGATTCCCTTGTTCTGCTAGGGGACTTCACCGCTCACGTTGGCAGCGACAGTGAGACCTGGAGAGGCGTGATTGGGAGGAACCGCCCCGCTGATCTGAACCCGAGTGGTGCTTTGTTATTGGACTTCTGTGCTCATCACAAACACTATGTTCAAGCATAAGGCTGTGCACATGTGCACTTGGCACCAGGACACCCTAGGCCGCACTTTGATGATTGACTTTGTGGTCGTATCATCGGACTTGCGTCCATATGTTTTGGACACTCGGGTGAAGAGAGGGGCGGCACTGTCAACCGATCACCACCTGGTGGAAAGTTGGCTCCGATGGTGGGGGAGGATGCCTGTCAGACCTGGCAGGCCCAAATGCATTGTGAGGATCTGCTGTGAACGACTGGCAGAGTCCCCTGTCAGAAGGAGTTTCTTCTCCCACCTTCGGGAGAGCTTCGATCATGGCCCGAGGGAGGTGGCGGACATTGAGTCTGAATGGGCCATATTCCATGCCTCCATTGTCGAGGCAGCTGATCGGAGCTGTGGCCGTAAAGTCGTCGGTGCCTGTCGTAGCAGTAATCCCAGAACCTGTTGGTGGACACCAGTGGTGAGGGATGCCGTCAAGCTGAAGAAGGAGTCATATCGGGCCTTTTTGGCTCATGGGACTCCGGAAGCAGCTGACAGGTATCGGAAGGCCAAGTGGTCTGCGGCTCTGGCAGTCGCTGAGGCAAAAACTCGGACATCGGAGGAGGTCGGTGAAGCCATGGAGAACGACTTTTGGAAGGCTTCGAAGAGATTCTAGACTACCATCCGGCGTCTCAGGAGGGAGAAACAATGCACAACACCGTGTATGGTGGGGATGGTGTGCTGCTGACCTCAACTCGGGATGTTGTGGATCGGTGGAAAGAATACTAAAGACCTCCTCAATCCCATCGACACGTTTTCCTATGAGGAAGCAGAGCCTGGAGACTCCACGGTGGGCAGTCTTATTTCTGGGGCTAAGGTTGCTGAGGTTGTCAAAAAGCTCTTTGATGGCAGGGCCCCAGGGGTGGATGAGATCCGCCCGGAGGTCCTTCAGGCCCTGGATGCTAAGACGAAATGCAAAGCTCTCAATTTACCATTCGATATACGTTCCTACCCTCACCTACGGTCATGATCTTTGGGTAGTGAGCGAAAGGACAAGATCGCGGGTACAAGCGGGCAAAATGAGTTTTCTCTGTAGGGTGGCTGGGCTCTCCCTTAGAGATAAAGTGAGAAGCACTGTCATCCGGAAGAGACTCTGAGTTGAACCGCTACTCCTCCGAATTGATAGGAGCCAGATGAGGTGGCTTGGGCATCGGGTCAGGATGCCTCCCGGACGTCTCCCTGAGCAAATCCGACCGCTAGAAGGCCTCGAGGAGGACCCAGGACACGTTAGAGAGACTATGTCTCCCATCTGGCCTGGGAATGCCTCGGGATCTGCCAGGAGGAGCTGGACGAAGTGGCCGGGGAGAGAGAAGTCTGGGCCTCCCTGCTGAGGCTGCTGCCCCTGCAACCCAATCTTGGATAAGCGGTAGAAGATGGATGGATGGATGAATGGTGGCTCTATTTTTGCCGTCTATTGTCTACAGTGGTTCCTAATATGCTAATACAGGCACATAAACACATAGACGAAGTGGAGTTGCACACGTCTTTAACTCTCACATGAATATACAACACCCTCTACTGATAGCAGTTGTAAATACAATAACAGACACATACAACAGAGCACCAATAGATCACACTAATACACCACAAGGGCGCAGAACACAATGCGCGTTCATATGCTTAAAAAAAAAGCAAAATTGCACTCAAAAAAATCAGTGAAACAGCAAATCCGTGAAAGGTGAACCGTGATGTAGCGAGGGAACACTTTAAATAATTGTGTATAAATTAAGCTCGGTTGTATGTATTTCTCAGCTTAGCCAGAGCAACCCTGGTGCTGATTCCTCTGCTGGGAATCCATGAAGTCATCTTCACCGTGCTAGTTGATGAATGTATGGCAGCAAACAGTCGTTATGCTCGGGACTTCATCAATCTCACCATCAGTTCTTTCCAGGTAAGATTACAAAAAAGTGATTAAATACCTGGCTGTTTTCTTTGTAATTAAACCTGAGTTACAAATCAATCCGCCCTTTTCAGGGTTTCCTGGTTGGTGTACTGTATTGCTTCGCTAATGGAGAGGTATGGTTCCATACACTAAATTCCAATTTGCTTTCTCTTGTCTAAGGCATTAGGTACTTTGACCTAAAAATAATATGTAGACATTAAACCAGTAACTTACTTTATTTTCTATTGACTAGGGATGGGTCATTTGGTTGTAAGAAAGGCAATCTTCTCAATGTATACTCAAGAATAAGTAAAATGGGTCATCTGCAATATTCTGAAAAGTGGTTAATCACCAACTGTGCTGTGTGTTAAGGAAGTTTTTTTTTCGCTTTACCATATGGAATTTAATCTTGTAATAATGTATAATTGAGAACACTTCTTTTGCATGAATGGCTCCCACAGGAGTAAACAAGCTCAAGCCTAGTTTATGCTTGCATGCATTGTGTCGCTGGAGTGGCCAATGAATAAATTGGTGGTAAACAGGTGTGAAGTATGTGTAAACTGTACGGGGCTGCGTGCCAGTGCGCAAAGAAAATTTGAAAATGTTCAAAATTTGTGGCCTGCATATTTAACATGCCATGAATGTACCGCTAATGCACCGCAACCTATGTGTAAACAATGCTGGTGGATTAACTTTCCACCACATCTTGGAGCAAATCGGGGGGATTCTCAAGTAATTTCTGTAGCCTCTCGGATCTCCATTGTGAGTTTCTCTTAATTAATCATAATGCCCAAAGCGATTACTTCTAGTCAGTGATTCCTTCTTCCACATTGTCCATGCCTTCTTTCTTCTAGTTTATGCCTCCTTCCTGCTCTTTCTGCATTCTCATTCTGCAACTGTGAGAAAATAGAGACTTACGTACCTGTCTATTCTGCAATGAGTGGTGATGACAATAACTCTGTGCATCCAGCGCGCGATATTGTTCACTAGACGAAACAGTACTTAACGGGTGGCATTTCGTGCCAATGTGCACCATTTTTGGTCACAAATTGCGGGCCAATGCAGAGGCAAAACGTGTGCAAGTGTAGACACTGCTTTAGAATAACAATGTGGTGCAGGGCCCTTTTTAAACTATGTTATGTTAATGGTAATGGTAAACATCAACTGCTTGTACTGTTTCTCTTATGTTTGCCATAAGGATCTCGTCTAAACAACTGCATACATATATACCAATAACAGTGACTAATTATCATTTTTTATGTTACAAAAATAACATACCAACAGCTGTGTATCCATTGTGCCAGTTTTGAAAAATTTATATTGCCTAAGTAGGCACCAAAAAAGGGGTCTGATTTGTCCCCAATCAGGCTGACTGACTTGAAACTTCTCCTCTCCAACAATAGTGTGACCATACAGCCTGTTTTTCCATGTCATGCTTTCAAGTCCTGCCCTGGTCGTCCTGTTTGGGTTTCTTTTAGAAAGTGATGAAAATGTCCTGGTTTTCATTGTTTTTGGGCCATTAAATTGACCGGCATTAGGGCACTTTGCTGTATGGGACATAATCTCTGAGAGGTTGCCGTGTAGGCGGGTGTTTGAATTAGTGTTGCATAAAATCCACGAAAAAACAAAACACATGCACAGAGTTAATCCTCCGACGCTTACTGAGTTGAAGTCTTGGAAAATCGAGAATGTCAAGCACAGCGGCACTTCAAATTCCCAAGTTCTTGCGACTTCTATAATATAATAATCTATAATCTATAATATATTAGTCACATCCAAAAAAGGGCCGAGTGGTTAGCATGTTGGCCACACAGTCACGAGATCTGGAAGATCTGAGTTTGAACCTGCTTCCTCCCATCCATCCATTTTCTATGCCGCTTATCCTCATTAGGGTCGCGGGGGTATGCTGGAGCCTATCCCAGCTGACTTTGGACGAGAGGCGGGGTACACCCTGGACTGGTCGCCAGGGTGTACCAGGGTGTCAGGGTGTCGCAGGGCACATATAGACAACAAATCGGAGTACCCGGAGAAAACCCACATATGGGGAGAACTCCACACAGAGATGCCCAAACAGCGATTCGAACCAAGGTGTTCCTGATCTCCTGACTGTGTGGCCAACATGCTAACCACGTGGCCGGCTTCCTCCCACATTCCAAAAACACGCATGTTAGGTTAATTGGTGACTCTAAATTGTCCATAGGTATGAATGTGAGTGTGAATGGCTGTTTGTCTATACTGTATGTGCTTTGCGATTGACTGGCGACCAGTCTAGGGTGTACCCCGCCTCTCGTCCGAAGTCAGCTGGGATGGGCTTCAGCATACCCCCGCGATCCTACTGAGGATAAGCGGCATAGAAAATGAATGGATGGACATTCTAAAACTTTGCTTCCTGTGTCATTCTGTGTTTTAATATTCTTGCTTTTGAATTTGTTTCTTTGGTTATACAGTGGGACATTAGTTTTCGTCATTAATTAGTTCCAAAAGCATGAAAACGTATGAAAACGGAGGCGAGTTTGACTGAAAAAACTAGTTTGTTAAGTGCAATATAAAATCGAGGCAAAATTTTAGCGAAAAAGTTTGACAAAAATTGATCCTACAAAAACTGTGGTGTGCGAAAGCCACGCTGTAGATAGTACTGTATTTTGTAGTACACCAATTTTTTATCCATACAGTGGAAGCATACTTTACAAGCAGCCGAAAAGAGGGGTGCTGTGCTCTCCCTTAGAGATAAGGTGAGAAGCACTGTCAGCCAGGTGAGGTAGCTTGGAGATCTGGTCAGGATGCCTCCCACATGCCTCCTTGGGGAGGTGATCAGGGCATGTCCGACCGGTAGGAGGCCTCAGGAAAGACACAGGACATGTTGGAGAGACTTGACAGATAGCCAGTTGACTATCTGTCAACTGGCTTGGGAGCGCCTTTGGAGGAGCTGGACAAAGTAGCCGAGGAGAGGGAAGTCTGGGCTGCTGCCCCTGCGACCCGAACTTGGATAAGCGGAGGAAGATGGATGGATGAAATTATAAGGCATCTTTGAGTAAACTCTTATCATTTGAGTACCTCATTGCTTGGTTGAGTGGCCTGTTTTTCGGTAATCACAATATGGTCACCCTTTAAAACACTATTTTGTATCGCTGTATTCTGTCAGATGGGGGCACTAACTATTTACCTTATAAGTTACAAAGTTTAACAGGCCAATACCTTCTCACCATCAATCTGGACGTCTTGAAACTTCTCACACAAGTCAAGCTAAATGTGCTGCACAAAAATGCTTGTTGCGTAAGTCAGCTTTTTCCATAGTTATTCATAATTGCCTAAGTAAACACCAAATATTTTTAAAAGCTGAGCAAGACAGGCCTTTATTACTGCAGGAATTTTTATAGCTGAAGTCATCTGGAAAAGATAAAAATGTTCTGTTTGTCTGCATTTAGGTTCAAGCTGAGATGAAGAAGCGCTGGCAGATTTTTTTGGTCACCAACAACTTCCAGTTCAGGAACTGTTTTCAGGGTGCGCCGCTCAAGCACCTGTGGAAGTGCACTCGAGGGCACCGCCCACAGTGCCAGCGGAGGGGATCTTGTGAGGAGGGCGGGACTTCCATCATGCTTCCACACTTGCCTCGGGTGGCTGTCCAAGAGGGAGGTGGCGTGAATGGACTAAAAGTGGTTAATAGTCATGGAGTGAAGGGATGTGACACAACAGGCCTTGACCTTCTGACTCGAAAGAGCTTATCCAGTAGTGACGGGGAAATGACGCTTGGAGAGACCATGGAGGAGATTTTAGAAGAGAGCGAGTTTTGAATGCACTTTGGTTCTTTTCCATCCATCCATCCATTTTCTACTGATTATCCTGTTCAGGGTCATGGGAGCTGGAGCCTATCCCAGCTGACTTTGAGTGAAAGGCGGGCTTTGCGATGGACTGGTTAATCAAGCACAGGGCACATATAGATAGACAACCATTCACAGGCACATTCACACCATCACTGGGTTGGGACTGAACCCACGCTGCCTGCAACTGATGTCAGGCGAGTCAACCACTACACCACCAGTGACTCTGATTCAAAGCACTTATCTTGAAATCAATCATGTTGAAATATGTTACTATTATTTCTCATTCATTCACCAGAATTAATTTTCAAACATAACCACATTTTATATATTCCAGCTACAGTGCCCTCCAGAAGTATTGGAACAGTGAGGTCAATTCCTTTGTTTTTGTTGTAGACTGAAAGCAGTTGGGTTTGACATCAAAAGATAAGTATGAGACCAGAGAGATATCGCAACTTATCAGCTTTTATTTCCAGGTATTTACATCTGGATCGGATGTACCACTTAGAAGATAGCGCCTTTTGTTTGAACCCACCCATTTTTCATGTGAGTGAGCTGTCTACGGGTAGAAAACAAGACAACATGGACAATCAGAACCATTGCTAACCAAAACTGACCAAATCAAAATTGATCAGTCCATAAAACCTTGGTTTCAGAATTTTTGAGGCTCATTTCTGTACTTTTTGGAAATTGCTTGTTTTTCATCCATAGACATCTCTCTGATTTTGATGTTGTTTTCAGCTCTAAATGCAGTCTACACATGCAAAACCCATCCTACTCAAACTGAAACCGAGCATAGACATTCAGCGGTATTTGATGATTGCATAAGGAATGTAATAGAGAACACCTGGGCAACAAAACACACCTGTCAGTCACATGTTCCAATACTTTTGCTGACATGAAAAATGAGCGGGTTCAAGCAAAAGCTATGCATCCGATCCAGAAGTAAATACCTGGAAATAAAAGCTGAAATATATTTGTCTTTTGACGTCAAACCCAAATGTTTCCAGTCTACAGTAAAAACAAAGGCATTAACCTCACTGTTGCAGTACTTCAGGGGGACTCTGTACATAACATATAATGAAAAAGAGCTGAGCTGTGGCCGTCGCTGTGGGTGTGTGGTCAAATATCATCCGAAGGTGAAGCTGCGATGTCCCGGCAGGAGACAGAGTGTGCAGTTGAGTGTGACGACGCCTGCCGATGACAGAAAAGGCCTCTGGTTTAATAATTGTAAGACACATTTCACTACGAATGTAGGCTTTCTTCAATTATTCAAAATGAACCTGCATTTGAATACCCATTAACTGCATATAATTGCCTACTTCTATTCATTTTCATTTACCATGTAAAATATAACATTGCTGCTGTTGCAGACCATGTAAAAATATCCATATGCCAAAACATCTGGGTTGAAGTGGTCCCTATGAATACAATGTATTTGTTTTTCCTATTGTAATTATAAACAAACGCAAAGTGTTTTACAGGCTTTTCATGTATCTATTAAGCAGCGTTTAATGAATAGTTATAAGTTGTTGCACGGTGAAAACATGAATTGTATCTACAGTCCTACTAGGGTATATATACAGTAGTATATGCACAAATAAAAACAAAGTTCAACCCTGTCGCTCTCTGGGACAAATCTTGTCAAGAAATAGAGGTCATTCACTTCTTCCAACCTCGCGTGGGCCATTAAAGTGTGCCAGGCACAAGGTGCTCACACGAGTCAAAAGAATTGGACTTAAAGGTGACATGCATTTTTTTCCTTAAATGTAACAAAACTGTGATGTGCTTTGCTCAAAATACCGCAAGGATCAGGAATTACAGCACACTTACAACCGTCTATGTGTAGCCCAGTTTAGAGTAGCTGGTTTTAGAGGGCTGTCCCGTCTTACGTATGTAAATAAGCCGTTCGTCAGCCTGTCCCGTGCATATGTAACGCACATTGGTGGGTGCTGGTCTTTCAAACAGGGGAAGCTCATTGGGGTCTGACAATTAATACGATTTCAGCAGCACTGTCTGCTGCCATGGTGGTTGGGCTAACTAGCAAGTTACTCCAACAACTACAGTGATATGATTTGATGAACCAACGAACAAACAAATCTCAATAATGCTGTGATTCTGCTGTTTACTTACAATGTAGTATGCACAAAGTGAGAAAATAGCTGTAGAATTTAATCACTGTGAAATAATTCACTCCAGAAGAGACTTCACGTCACCACGACTGTGTCCAGTCGAGTCTGCGTGACTGCGTCACAAAACTCAGCTTCCCGGGAAGTGATGTTTTTTTGCCGGTTTACCCGATCAGCGTCTTACTTTCTCGCTTGCATGACTGCGTCACATGGGTAAAGGCGGGGAAAAAACTCTTCCTCCTCCTCTGGCTGCTGTCAGTCAAAATCAAGACCCACCTCTGCTCTACAGACCCCCAGTGAAGCACAGCTTCCCGAGAAGTGACGTTTCTTGCCAGTTTATCCAATCAGGGTTTTACTTTCTTGCTCGCATGAATGCTGCATCACATAGGGCAAGGGAGAAAAACACCTTCTCAGCCCTCTGGCTGCTGTCAGTCAAAATCAAGGACCACCCCTTGTCCATAGAGCCCCAGTGAAGCTCAGCTTCCCTGGAAGTGACGTTTTTTGCCGGTTTATCCGATCAGGGTCTTACTTTTTTGCTGTGAGCTTCCATGGGCTGAAGCACGAGCTTCAATGGAGATTCACCATGGCGTCCGTGCTGCTGCCGAGGGAAGAGAGATGGCGTCAGAGAGCAAACTCACTCAGCAGCAGGTTAATGCTCAACATACTCGTGAAATTAAGTGCTTCTAGCACACTTTGGATGCGGTTTTAAGTCTAACAATGCAAATATGGCCAATTATTTTATTACATTTAAAGGGGAAGTTCAGTCACTGGTATCACGTTACCCTCCTGGGAAAGCACTGCTGGAAGAGAGAAGGTATTTGCAGAGCAATACTGCCACCATGTGGTAGGTAGTAACGGCAGACATACTGAACACTTGTGGTTGTGAAAAAGAAAAAAAGAACAATGCTTTGAGAAAAAATTTTAAGCAAGGACAACACTAAAAACTCACAGCATTTGGAATTAAATTATGGACCGGAATGAGCAAGGAAGTCAAACAATGCACCACGATGAGCGAATTCAAAAAACAATACAAGCAGTTGATGTTTGCAAAATGCAAGGCAGAAGAGTCTTTAACTTGTTTTGTTATACTTGTCTCCATTATTTATTTATTTATTATTATACTGATTATTATATTAACTGTGAAAAAATCGTAATAATTACATCATCACATTGTTGCATTATCTTATCATCATTATATGTATTAAAAAAATCACAGATGGAATACAAAAGTACAAATTAAACCACAATCATAACCATTCATATCACACATTAAGCTGTGGGCGTGGGAATCTCATGTACGTGTCTCAGATACCATGTGAGCGCTTATGCACGCCCTTTTTTTAACCAATGGCTGTGTGTGAGTCACGAGAGGCCTGGAGCTCCAGCAGAAGCCTTTATTATCCGCAGCCTCTGTGCTCTTGCTCCACTATACAATCGGCTGCTGGCTATGGCCGGATCCGCCATCGTGGAGCGCATCGGATACATCACCCGTGTCCAGAGCTTCAGCGCCTGTCACCGTCTGCATAGGTAGCGTTATCATTTTGCAGTATCGGTGTACGGATGTTCTGATATCAAGTTCGCTGTCGCCGCTGTACTACAAACGTATTTGATCCTCGTCGTTCTTGACTTCACGGTAGGGCTGCAAAGAAACATCGTAAACAGCCGACGCTTTCTCCTCACTCTCCGCGTCTCCCAGCAAACCGCGCCGGCCACGGCTAGTTGCAAGTTGCCGCCTGGTTCTATTCCCGTTTACACACATTCTATATGCTGGCTACCACCTGGATTTAACTAGAAGCAATTAGTTGGCAGCCTCCCGTTCGATAATACTGCATGGGCGCTCATGTTTTACGTGGGAATAAGTTATTTAACCCGAATTGATGCAGCTGTGAGTGGCTTCTCATTGGTTAAACCATGTCAAAAGACACATCCTGTCGTCGTGGAAAAGATGTTAATCGTTTTTCTGAAGCGTAAAATTATTGGCAAGCAGCAACTGTTTAAACTCCCCAGTTAAGAAAGTATTGGCTATTGTTCTTCTATGGAGGTCACCCAATGACGTCTAATTTGCACGATAGACCATAACGCACGTGCATGTAATTGTAATGGGCAAGGAATAAGGTTGTGGAGATAAAAAAAAAAAAAAGTGAGTAAAAAAACATGAAAACAAAACCAATTGTTATTTTTAGTTACAAAAAAGGAAGGAATTTTTCCCCATCATCCAGAATCCATTTATATCTTTCTCTTTGCTGTGCTTTCCAAAGATATAAAAACAGCAAAAAGAGGCAGCTAATTACTGCACGTAATGAGACACACCTATTCCGCTTACAAAACCTCCAAAAAGGTTTTATGGTTTTATATAGTGTACATGCTTTGTATATGATAACATGTATTACTTACAGTATTTTGTTGTACTTTAGTCATTTTAAGCATTACCGGAACTTCCTTCCTGGGCGCATTGATTTCAAATAGCAACATAGAAACGAACACTACACCTAGCGTTAACTTTTCCAAACTCAAAACCAAAAACACAGCAGCAGTGGCGGCAGCTCCACTGTGTAGATGCCTTTCGGTAGTGGCCTGACGCGTTGTGAGCGAGGCACTGTGATCGAGTGTGTGGTGAAGCTAGTCACTAGCCGGCTAGTAGCTAGCTGGCTAGTAACTAGCTGGTGTGGTGTGGCAAGGTGTTACTACGCCAGGAAAGTAGTGAGAAGAGGGTTTGTGACAGGCCTATTTGAGCCTTTTATCAAAAATAAAGTGCACAGCAGTATTTTTCTTTTACAAATAAAGGAAATCACAAGGTTTGAGGTAGTTAATAAAATAATAATCCACAGGACAAGCTGCTGTAATGGCTGGTCGTCCAATGCCATGACTCCATCATTTTCCTCGTAGTAGCGTTGGTCTTTCCATATAGGAAAGTAATGCGCCGGTATATGTTTTGAGTTAGCACAAGTTGCCTGTGGAACGTTCTGAGCAATGTGGCCAACTTGGCGACTCTTGGCAACTGCACAGTCAGCTCCTGCGGCACACTGAGAGCATAGTGGAGCTCTGCACCCCTTCGCATCCAAATTGCAAATTAATTACGCACACACGAGGCGCAGTCCGTTGCAGTTTTGTGCATGCAAACCCAGGATTGTAAAAGTAGGAAACCTTTAACATTTAAGTGAAAAGTTCAAGAGCAGTAGCCGATCATTTATGCAGTTGCTATCAATAGCCTAGGCCTACATAATTTTCCCCACTGAGTAAAAGGAACGGATTTGACAGTGTGTAAGAACGTGTGATGAGAGAACAGTGAATGATAAATTAAACAAGTAGGTCCAACTGCAAGATAAATGGTGGAGGCTGGAGGAGAGTCCCGATGTAATTATTACCCTGTCTAGACTTTGAGAGGCCCTGACCGAGATAAAAAAAATTTTTTTTGATGAAGTGATGGCCAATTTTCAGTTACCAAACCACGAGTCGAGTTTATTTGTAGTTCTAAACCTGTGTTTACTTACGCTCCCAAGAGGTTATGTTGTTTTCTTTTTACACATGCAAATTAGCGATGACTTCTAGGACACCCAGAAGCTACTTTTCTTAATGAGTAGTTGGCAACAATGGGTGGAACCACACAGCTTCTACTACACGTAGGGCAACATTGGCACAACATTACACAGAGGCACACACATCCTCATAAGTTGTTGTGGGGAGAAAACAGGAGTGAAAATGTTCATCACACAGCAGTAGAGGACATCTCGGAACACTGGGCGGATACTGGAATAAACCATCAGCAGCCCAAAGAGCGCCTATCTGTGAGGAAATGGTGCACGCCACCTCTCATAAGCTCTCAATGACAAGGAGGGTAAAACAGGATAAATGTGTACCACTCATATTGGGTGTGGCGAGCACACACAGGTGTGTTTAATTTGGCATAATGTTGTAGTTATGGGGTAACCGAAATGAAAAGCCTGCTGGCAGTTTTTGTGTTTTGCATTTTGTTCCATTACTGTGCTCAAAATGATCAAACATGACCTTAAAACCGAGGCCGAAACATGGCTATGGTGTTTTGTTACACCCCTGCCTAAAACCGTTGCTTCAGGTGGTCGTGGTATTAAAGTCATGACTATTATGTTCTATGAATTCTTAACTTTGACGTATACCTCAAGACGGCACTTGGGATTGCTCATGTTCTCTTTTTGCCACGTGTAGTCAATTGATTCAAGGCGGTGTGCCTTTTAACTGCAGTATATTTGAATCACATCAATATTAATCACGGTTCTCATCTGCTTTGTAGCGTTCACCTCAGCGATGAAGAAAATCAAAAGGTCTACGGGAAATGCAACAATCCTAACGGCCATGGACACAACTACAAAGGTGGGTTGTGGTTGTGTTTTCACTTGTCTTGCGTAAATGACACGTTGCATCTGTTGTATCAGTGAAAACACAGCGGGGAAAATAATTATTTGATTCCCTGTTCATTTCCCCCTTACACAAAGGATCGGATTGGCGAATGGTGTCGATCCGGACAACAGCAAGGGAGAAGGAAAAAGCTTTTTTTTTTGTTTATAAAGAACTGCTTTATTGTATGGATGAACAATGTAAATAGTGAATTAGTGCACATTTTGAATACAGGAAGTGAACAAATGTATTAGCAATTGATGTGAAACGGAGAGGGGGTAACTGTAGCCGGATTATAGGATTTGTAATGCCCTTTTCAAATGAATGTAAATCTTGAACTATCGAAATTATTCCGAGGGCTTCTGAAGCGAGAGAGTCTGTACTTTCTAGTGATATACTGGCCATTCCCGTAAAACACTAAAAGTGAGTCGTAGGTCGGTCTTCCAGCATTGTAAGTCATACAGTCAAGGACACAAAGGAATGGCTCATGAAGAAGCACATTAAGATTCCGGAGTGGTTGAGCCAATCTCTGGCCCGTAATCCCATGAAAAATCTGGCGAGACATCTGAAACTTTGAGTTGCCAAATCTCAGTCTCAAAATTTTCAGGATTTGGAGAGAAGCTGTAAAGAGGAATGGAGCAAAATTCCTCATTAGATGCGAGCAACGTGTGACCTTTGTGCTTGCCAACAAGCGTTTCTCAACCAAGTACTAAACCATGTTTTGCTTGAGTATCAAATACTTAAAATAAATGTATAATCTTTATGTCATGTTTTTAAAAAAAATATTTGTATCTCTGTTAAAATTGTAAAACAGGGACTGCTCATATCTTTGTTCCTGTTTCCCACCTTGTAAATATAAAAATGCATGTGATTTAGTTTTGAATGAATGTCTCCATTTTTAGCACTGAACCATTCATTTTTAGTTGGTATTTTGCAATTTTATCTAAACAGACATAGCATCCAATACCGATAATAAGCCTCTGTGGATGTACTGTACATCGTCATGGCACGCTTTGTTATCTCAAAATAATCAGGATGGTGTTGTAATGTGTCCCATGCAGCTGCAGTTTCCCACTCATTAACTTTAGCGTGCATTTCTGTCCACAGTTGAGATAACCGTGCGTGGAAAGGTGAGTATCAGGCATTGCTTTGTTCAACACCCCGCCTTTACCATACTCTGACTGTGGCATCATTCTTACTATATCACAACATTTATTTCAATCCAGTTTCATTTATTTTTGCATATCGACTTTTTCACAATTTGAGTAACATGAATTAAAATTGTTTTTAAATTTGTGGCTTTACTCAACTAAATTAGGTTAAACATTCAATCCCTCTTTCATCGTGTTTAATTGGTTCCAAACCCGACCATGATAAGTGAATTTCCGCGACGTAGGATTCCGTATTTTACAATTGGAATCTTTTCGTAGTTAGAGCATAGAAAACCTGTTTACGATCATCTCAATGCAGTTTTTAACATTATTAGAGCCCTCCAGACATGAAATAACACCCCTATAGTCACCTGTACACTCATATTACCCAATATATTAGACATAATAAGAGTAAATAAGTCATTTAAGACATAAGTAAGACTCATGCTTGTGTGTGTTGCTGTAAATGTGTGCTATGGGAGCTTAGTGAGGGGCGGACAATTTGCCTAAATGGGCTTTTAAAAAAAATTTGTTTTACTAATAATAGGCCGTTTCAGCCAATGTAGAGCAGGAGTGCCCATTACGTATGGGCCATTACGTACGCCCATTACGATGTCATATGACATCAGTCAGCCGACATGAAAAGGATAGTTTGGATTGTTTGACATGAATTTGTGTGACATACGACACCACATGTGTCAAACTCGTGCCCTGGAGGGCCGAGACGCTGCAGGTTTTCTCTCCAACCAGTTTCTTCAGCAGGTGATTTAACTGATGAGCTCCTTCCCTCAAACTGAAGGTGTTGATCGTTAAAATCACCTGCTTTAGTGACTGGCTGGAAAGAAAACCTGCAGTGTCGCAGCCTTCCATGGCACGAGTTTGACACCCCTGTACTACACCAACAGTGACTAACCCCCCCCCCTCGGGCCATTTAAGTAAAGAGTTTGGCTTCTCAAAACAATATACTTTCAAACTTGCGGCACAAAAAGGCCTCAAAAAAATTAGACCTCACAAAACATATTTTTCATGTGTATGTGATGGAAACGCTCGCATCTTCTTCCTCTGTGGAGCGCATACGTAAACAAGATGGCCGCGGCGCTCTGTCATGGCTTTCCTTTGCGTCCTGAACTCCGCTATGGAAATGTGTGTTTTCTAAATGTCTGCCTGTTAAACTATTATTTTGCGATGAATTGGAAAATGTGCCCGTTGCAGAAACCTTTTTAATATGTTTGCCTAGACTTTGGCTGCATTGTCTTTTGCGTAATCATTTTCATTTCTTGTTTAACTGTAATGTTTCATAGCAAATTCTAGCATTTGCAGTCAGCTAACTGGAGGTAATACATGAAGTGTGTGTATAATGAATGCTAAGTAGCCATTTTAACCGACATACTACTCGGGTTATGTACACAACTATTGAGGAATTATGTGTAATTACCTTTTAATGCCGTGTTTAACTCTTTATTTCTATTATGTGTGTTTGTGTAGATTGATAATATCACCGGAATGGTAATGAACCTGACAGACTTGAAGAGGTCTATAGAGGTAAGAAAACATTAAGCTTATTAAACAAGACTACACCTCAAGGAAAGAGTAATTATCAAAATTGTATTATACGTGCTAGAGGTACGCCTACCCAATTCTGGTTATCATAGATGGAGACGTATTTGGGGGTTATTGGGCAAAAAGTTGTTGGTACCCTTACACCAAAAATCCACAAGAATCACAGAAATAATTGAAAACTGACAAAGGTGAAAACTGTACTCAACATTTAAACATGGAAGTCAGATATTGCTTTTGGATTGCAGCTCAAGAGAACAAAATAATGAAACAGGCCTGGACAAAAATGATGATACCCTAAAGCTAATATTTTGATGCACAACCGTTTGAAGCAATGCTGCAATCCGTAGCTTCCTGTAACTCGCTGGCTGAGACCAAGCATTCTGACACCGGGCAACACATTTTGCTCAAGAATGCCTCGACAGTCTTGAGATTTCATCGTACCCTGCACAGAATAAAGACACCTGTATCGGATGCAGCAAAGCAGTCTAAGAACATAACCAAGTCTCGCCCATGTTTCACAGTAGGTATGGTTTTAGAGCTGATGTGATTTCCCAAAAAGTCTCCCAGAAGCTTTGTAACTTGTCAGTCTTATTTGAAAATGTATATCTTACTACTGGCAGTAGGCTGACAACTATTAATAGCATGAAGCAAGATTTCATTCCATTGCAAACTATACTTATTTGAAATCTAAAGTCAATAAAATCGGATGTTGACACTTGATTGATTGACTCCCCTCTACAGGAGGTTATCATGAATCCACTGGATCATAAGAACCTAGATAAGGACGTCCCATACTTTGCCAGTGTTGCCAGGTATGCATATTTCTGCTGTATAATACAGTTGTCGTATGACGTTTGCTTGTACACATCAGTTTGGGCTTTAATTATTTATTTGAACTGTTCTTTTTCCTGGAAGGAAAATCATACTTCATATTCAATCATTTGTTCATGCGTGGGTTTTCCCTCGGGTACTGCATCTCCCTCCCACAAATTACACTGTGGAACCTTCAGCACCACTTATTAGAAGGTTTACTACAATTCCATTTTATTCATATTGAGCCCATTCACAACGTAAGTTATTAGAAGGCGCTTCAAGCATTGAACAAGGAAAAACTCCCTCAAGGGAAGAAACCTCAAACATAACCCAGAATCTGTGCGGCGGCCATCTGTCTCAACCGGCTGGGTCGAGGTAGGATTATTAATAAATGAAATTTTTCCATAGTTACAGTACAGAATACCTGTGTAAGATCTTCTAAATGTTTTTTAAGCTTTATTAGAGCCCTCTAGACATGAAATAACACTGACACTTTTTGTATTACCTAATATAGATGACATAATAATAGAAATTAAGACGTCTTAGACATAAATAAAACATTACGTAGACTCACACGTTACTATTAACAGGATAATTGGTGGTTATTGTCTCATCAATATAACTTTCCTGACACCTAGTGGCCAGTGTAGTAGAATACTACTGCAATGGCGCAGTGCACACTCACACAGCTGTTGGAAGTCACAACTCACGCCAGTCACTGGCACTCTCCACACTGCTAACCAAGGTCTCTAAATGGATAGGCTTGTCAACTCGGCATCTGCTTCAGTAGCACGCCCTGATGGTTGTGAACATGTACTCCACACACTGTTACGCCATTATTTCCTCCAATAGAGGGTCCAAACGAGCAGATTTGTCATGTTTCAGGTTTCCCAAAGACACTTATGTGTGATAAAAACATTGTATCTTCGGTTGTTTTAAATAAAAAGGACAGTGGACAAGACTCAAAGTGCGCAGCCACTAAAATTAGAGAGGAAAAACAGATGTGTACATACGCTTATAGTCCTGTGCGGACTATAAGCCGCACATGTCCATGGCATAAAATGCCGTGAGGACCAGGCAGCTCTTTATTTGACATGAGCTATAAAAAAAAACTCATGACGAGCTTGTCAAACTTTTGGAAATTGCAGGAGGTCATTACTCAAACTAAAAAAAAAAAAAAGTTAACGTTTTCCCGTAACACATTGCATCTGAGCAAAGAATTTCATTGGAGGACAAGCAGCATAGAAAATGGATGAATGGTGCTGCAATGTTGCCAATGAGCGAGAGGAGCCCAGAGCCCAGAGGAAGGCTGACATCATTGCAGCGCCCCAGCAGGCACCAATGAATGCTTTGCTTGAACGCAATGCATTATGGGAAAATGTTAACAGTTTTATTTCAAACTCGTATTGGTATGTTTGTATATTTCTTAGGCATACCTTTTGAGCGTTAAGTTGCTGTGTGATGTGTCTTTGTAAGATGACACCGTGAGTCAGACTTATGAGTAATGACTTGCGATTTCCAGTGGGTTGACAAGCTGATAGCTGATACTCATAGCTTGTGATTGGCTCCTGCCAAAGAAAGAGCTACTGTTTCCTCAGAGTATTTAAACGATTAGTAGTAATAGTAGTAGTAGTTCTGAAGTAAAGGAGATGTCACGAGACGGCTGTAACCATTCCAGCTTGGATTAAGAACAGTTCTAAGAAAAGCCCAAAATGTATGACATTCAAGTGCATGACGACCATGACTGTTGCCTTTGCTTTTTTTTTTTTGTTGTTGAATAAAAAATTAAAGATCACACAACACAACAAGCGTGTGGACATATGCATGATTTAAATTCATTTGCTAATTATTGCTACCGTTACTACTTCTGCTAACACTACTCCTACTTTTTGTTCTTCCCCTAGCACCACTGAAAACCTGGCTGTTTACATATGGGACAACATGGCCAAAGCCCTCGCACCAAACAAACTCTATGAAATAAAAATTCATGAGACTGATAAGAACATTGTTATATACAGAGGAGAGTAGTAATCATACCTACGTGCTGTTCATAAACTGCAAACGTGGAATGGCTTTGTGTCATAATCATTTCCTGACAGGCACAGGTGTCTTCAGTCTGGTACTATTTGCAGCTTGGTATAGTTCTGTTGTTACTTTTAAACGAATGATAATTTAAAGAGACCCGTATTAATCCTGTAAAATACATTTTTTATCAGTGATTGTTGACCTCTTTGAGTGTGACTCAGTGAATCAGTATGTATTAATACCGAAAATACATCATCAAATCAAACCTATGTTGTCATTTGTTGTTATTTTAGGGCAACACATACAAGTATAAGGTCCATGAACCAGTCATGGATGCATGTAATCCCAACTTGGTTATGAGTGATTAATAAAACAGTAAGTGGGGGCTGAATGTGCGGGTCGCGTCTATCCGACAATACTGTATATGAAAAGGTGCCAAACGTCCCAATTAGTTGTTAAAATAGACAGAAAAATGACAGATGAAGAAGCAGAAAATAGTCTGCGGTGAAAAGATGTTTTGGAACGGATTGAACTCACGACTCCCGTCAATGTCGCACCACTCTTGCAAGGAATCTGAATGGTGGCCGACAGGGGCAAACGCACAGCAACGTCCAAATGCTCCAAACACAGAAGAACAAACACAAAATCATTTGTGTGGAATATAAAATAATTGCACTGAGACACAGTTTGACCGTTAGAGAAAGGAAAGTGATCTCTAGTTTACTGTTCATGCATTTATGACGCTGTGATCACATATGAATGATGATATCTCCCCAACAGAACGTTCTCGAACATTCATACGCACAACGTTCAGAACAGATAAAGATGTGTAATACCAATTCTCCATCAACAGCACATTATTGAGCCACCATAAAACAATGCAATACTGCAAATAATACATTCTAGAATTACTTAAACACTGAGGGATTAAAAACATGCAAAACAAAAAATGCTGCTAATGCCAAAAAAAAACACAAAACCCTCAAAACAACTGCACGAGAGAAATGCTGCAATTTCAGAGCACCTGAGGCGCCAGACCTGAGGAATATCCACCTTTGATGGCATGAGCGGGATTTGAATGACAGCCAGAAGTAGGTTTTGCTTTTGTTGAGTTATTTTACACCACTGACTTTGTTTTGCTCAAGAAATTTTAATTCTTTATTTCTTTGTCTTTTTTTTGCTTGCCTTAAATCATTGTCCTGTGTTTTATTCTGATTATAAGCATGATCAACAAATTAGAGGCAAAATCACAAGTAAAAAGTATCGTGATCAGCATCGGCACCGGCAAAAATGGTTTTAGATTAACATATTACGGGATCGACACCATAATTTGCAGTATCGTCCACCCCCATTGATAACCACTGCTGTAGAAATGCATATATATTTGGCCACTAGATGGCAGCACATCCAAAACGTAAAACCGGTTTCAGTCAGGCATTGTTTTACATGAGCTCGCCTCCAACTCTAAGCAGAAATACATTTATGGTGTAGCTCTCGTGAAAATGTAAAATTGTACTAAAATATGCATATTTATAGTGTACCACGATACTACAGTATACCTGACACTGTGAAGTGGGAGGGCCGCCCTTCACATTTCATGAATGTGTAAAACCAATCATTGTAGAATAAAGGCTTGAAGAAAAAAAACAGCTTGCCTCTCAACTTTCTACGAATGGCTGACAAGACAAAATATGTACGATTTTTAAAGATTTTGGGGGTAGCAGTGTCACAGGATCCCGTGCTGAACATGTCAACCCCACAATGAGCAGGAGCTGCTCAGCTCTACATTCAGACCCAAAACAAAAGCTACCTGTTTGTACTTAAGGAAGATTAGTGCGATATGCTTTGAAAGTCAGACCACGAGACCCATAAGAAAGGGGAGCAAATGAATCACTTTCATTGATGATGAGCTGTAATATAATATAAAATGTAATACACTAAGTCCCCAACTTACGAACACAATTGGTTCCAGACGACTGTTCGCAAGTTGATTTGTTCTTAAGTCGAAACTAAATTAATATTACCAATGATATAGGTACTACATGTACGTGTATACATATACAGTATATGCGTATGTATGTAAATATGAGTTTGGATGCAGTAGTAATATTAAACGAGGATAATTTATGAAAAAAAAACAATAATAAAAATGATATAATAATACGTAATGATAAATGTTATTTACCTTTGAAGAGGAGTGGTCGAGCATACGTCGTCGTGGTGGAGGAGGAGGAGGAGGAGATATTGAAAAAAAAGGACAAATCGTCATCGTCGTTAGACTCTTCTAAAAGAGGTAGTGTTCTGTGGGTGGTGTAGAATTAAGCAGGCCTATTAACTCTTCATAAAATTTAATCACACGCTCTGTCCGGGTTGTATCATACAACTCTTAGCCTTTCTCTCTCCTCTTCCTTTTCTCCCGCTACCTGTTGGTCCCATTAGCAGTGTCACAGTGCCCTCTACTGGTCAAGCATGTAGCAGTATAAATATGGAGTTCCAAAAGGGAAAATACATGAAAATATAGACCAGTCAGCTTGCGTTCGTATCTCCGAATGTTCGCATGTCGGATGTTCGTAAGTTGGGGACTTGGTGTATAATATATAGCCATCTATTTTCTATGCCATTTATCCTTAAATAAGCCGCTCTGACTCCAAAGAGGATGAAGAGCATTATTGGATTCATGAAAGTAGTCACCGCAAAGTTCTCCCTCTTTGCAAAACTAGGTAAAAGTGATGTAAATGTTCAGTTGGCCATTCATTTGTCATTTGTCATTATTTTTGCATCATTTTCTGCATGTAAAACTATAATTGTCTATAAAACATGTTTTGTGTTAAAATTCTGGGGTGTCTGGAACGGATTAACTGGATGTACATTGTTTTCTATTGGAAAACTTTCCTTGGTTAAAGTCCATTTTGGTTTGAGCCTGACCTTTTGGAACGGCAGGTAACCAAGGCACCAGTGCATTATGTTTTGGAATTTTTGAGTTTCACCTTTTTTTTGGTCCTGTGCAGCCACTGGAGCAGACAGTATTGTTGATATACATGCCCCCACATGCTAAACAGATTTGCTCTGTCAGGGTAAAATGTAAGATACTCTTCCCCTGTTAAATAGATTTTATTTGGCTTTATTTGATGTTTATTGTTATGCACATTTGGAGCGGCTGGACCGGAGCAGGAGGGGATAGAAAAGAAGAGAAAAAAAGACAGAGGGAGGAGTGTGGGGACAAGAAGGGGACAATACAGACAGAGACAATAACAACAATTGCAATGACAATAACAAAACAACAGAAACAAACAGGACTACATCAGCAAATGTCTGTGACTGCCATAAAGACCATAATGGAAATGACAAGATAATATCAACAGTTTTATCATTTAATAAGTCACAAAAGTTGCCCAATCATGTCCTTACTTTATGCATATGCTTTTCACAGTGCAGCCTTTGGTCCTGTAACAATCTTCTTTTTAAATGATTGGTCCAGACTAGAGTACCAAAACACAAGTGTGAGCACACCCTTGGCAAACAACAGAGGAGGAGTTATTAATGCTGATTTTAAGGTAATGTTGATCAATGACGCAGTCACTAAACAACTGTTGATCCGCTAAGAAATATGATGAATATATGATTTAATTGATATTGAAACATGATACAAAAATATTTGTTGGGTTTTTTTCATTTTGTCTTATGTCCAGGTATTAGAAAAGAAGGCTCGTCTTATATTCAGGGTAGTCTCATGGTTGGGTCCATATGATAATTCCTGTAGAGGACATAAACTATGGCATATTTAGGAAAGATGCTACAAAATGCAGAATTACCATCAACCTCTTCAACCCGAGGAGTCTTTCTGAGGTTCCTGCTTGAAAATACCCAAAATGAGTTGAGTTCACGGTATCTCTGCAATTACAAACTGTGCAAATGCTAACACTTGTTTTTAAAGCATCACCGCAGATGCGATTGGCTCTATCTGAATGAGAAAGTGACACGAGTAAAAATGAAATCTAACCTATTTGCATGGTACTAGCTGGTGTCGGTTTAATGAGCGACTGATAAATTTATGTTTATAAATTGCTTTTTTTAAGCACTGAGAGCAAAAGGTTACATTCTTGAACTTGCGTGCACATATGCTGACATCCGTTCAACCTGGCAATCCACACAACTCATGCCAGAAACTGTCAACTGATCCCTAGTCAGACAATGATCTTATACATAATGAAAAAAAAGCAAAGTTTACATGGTCAGGGTGATTAAAATGAAAATGAGTTGTTCTTTTCATGCACCTGCTTAAAACAAGATAAATCACATTCTGTTGTCACTGTTCCAATGTTGAAAGGTAAACATCATTTCTTGCATGATTTCCTGCTGCCTGCGGCCAGCGGATGCCGCAGATGAGAGTGTGAGGTGATGACTCACTGACAGACATGCAGCCAGACACTGTAGGCATATAAGCGCCAAAGGGCATTTATGGAGAAGAACAGCAAATGTTTGTGAAATCCTTTCAGAAATCTGCTAATTCTGCATGACTTACACGGTTTTTCAGAATTTAACAAAATACTCACTCGGAGATGAGAGTTTAAGTGGATGAAATGTCTATATCTCGAAAACTTTCTACACACTTGGCACCATAAATTTGTCGACACAATATTTCACTTGCCTACATTTGTCATTTGCATTTTTTGCACTTCTAGGTGGTGAAGCAGGATGACACAGCCAAAGAGATGCTCCTTTTCAACTTGCATCCAAAGTGCAGACTTCCAGTGGTGACCCAATCAACCTCTTAATACCAGCACAGTTATGCAAACTATCAATAATTTTCAAAAAGCCAATATAACATAATACAGACTTGAGGATGAATACCATTACGGTTGTCCCTCACCACTTCGCAGTTTGAATTTTGCAGCTTCACTCTATCGTGTTTTTAAAAAAATTAATAAATCATTCTCTTTCGTGGTTGAATACTGCCTATTATTAGTCATAAAACATGCATATTAAAGCAAACTGTATGTATTTTCTCCCTAAATTAAGCATTTTCAAGCATACAAATGGATAAATGAACTGAAATGCAAATATAAGGCATTCGGAAGATGCATTTATAGCCGCTATGAATGATGATGTAGTAGGGGTGTCACGAGACATCCAGCTCCCGAGACGAGACATTGCGCGAGATTGGGTCCACGAGAATGAGACGAGACAAGATCTTTACACAGATTTACATGAAATATGATGAAAAAATATGACTGCATAAACAAACTTTTCTATTTCAACGCGTCAACAATGCAGGTGTGTTTAGAAATGTGTTATGCTATGTAAATGTATTGTTAACATTTTTTTTAGGCCAGATAAACCACTATTATTATGATAATATATAATAATATATCATAATAATGGAATATGTCATCTTTAACGCTATAAGTTGGGGAATTGGCATTTGTGACGTATTTTTTCACAGGCAATTCATACTGTCTGTCAAACATTTGGAGCATTTGTAGAAATGCTGGCTTTTCAACTGTATTAAAAAGCAGCATTTATTTTGCCATGTGTGATGAACAAACCCTTTCCCAGGCTGACTTACTTGTAAATGAAAATATATAAACTCACTTATTTGTTCATACAACTCACACAGAACGATGAGCAACACTGTGTCTGTCTCCTTTTTTGGGGGGGTCGGAACTGGATTGATTAATTATAATCAGTTAGTTTATGTGATGGGGCATTTGTTGGGATTGTTTTGTAAGGCATAGGCTTTCAGAAGTCAACCAATCAGAAGACGGGAAAATGCTGACGTTGCAGTACGCCTGCGAGCTGGGCCTGTGAAGCGAATCTCAAATCTGACCGGTTAAAGAAACAGCCCCATTGCTAATAGTTTAAGTGACAACGAGCCAGCACTCCTGATTCTGAAGGCCCTGGGCAGATTAGATTGGCATGGCAACACATAGAAGCTGAAATCTGACAAAAACAGAAAACTAAATCAACATCCCCGTACTGGAAGCAGTGCAGCTAAGAGAAATGAAGATAATTGACTGTCGGGAATTAATTAATACAATTTCATGGGACAAATAGTAGAATTTAAGGTGTAAATGCAGGTCAGTGCTTCTGATAGTGTTTAGTAGGGATGAGCAGGATACTCGTTCCGTTACGGATAATACAAGCATGAAACGAATACATCTCGTCATTGTCCGTAATCGTGATGAAAGAAAATCCTCATTATGTATTCACTCTTCACGCTCTGTGATTGGCCAGTCACACACAGCGACCGCCCCTCCCGAGACACACAGCGCAGGCTGGAGCCACGTAGGATCTGATCGTCGCGTCATTCACGTACACGGTGCGACCGGCAAGTTGAAAACGGCTCGTATGGCGTTGGTACTTGGTAAACTAGTTTCGTAAAGTACGCGGTGCATTTGATAAGACAGCGCTGTGCTGGCTAGTGTTGAGTCAGTCACTTATGCAACTCAATTGGGGTAGCATGACCGCTTTTTTTCTTGACATGCATTTTTATCTTATTCCATGAAGTCACCATAAAACAGACATGCTAACTACAATATAAGAATTTTGCTCATTTTCAGTTGGCAGTACACAGACAGTGGTAGCTGTAACGTGACTGTCCACAACATTAGGTACACCTGCACAGCTGCATCAAACATTCTGCCTGCATTGCTACCAAACTACATTTTATACATGATCGTGGTCAAATATTACACCCCTCTCAATGCGTTGCAATCTTAAACTTGTTTCGTAATGTATGTGGTGCATTTCACAAAACAGCTCGTGCGCCAGTCACTGCCTTTTTTTTTTTTTCGTCTGCTTGTGTAGCCCCCCTGAAAAGGGGAATTATTGAATCATGACAGACAGACACCATCTTTCCTCAAGCCACGTTTGTAATGACTGAAAACTGACTTACACACATTTTACATACAATAGCAGCTTCAACAGAGTGACAGTATTTGTGAAAAATGTTTTAACAACACACACAGCAATTGGCAAAATATTCCTATTTTACAACTGTACTATAAAACTTACTTCTTTCTAATGCACACTTAAACTGATAGCACACACATATATATATACAAGGAGACTACAATGCCATTTTGCATGGTCCTCTTCACAGTATTACATCATAAACATGGCGGTTCTCTGAACATTAGCTTCAGCTCGTTCGCCAATGCCGTTAGCTTTAGCATTAGCTCGTTTAGACCTCATTAACTTTAAATACACACACACACCGTGACACATACACATTCCATAACACGTTTAAGCATTCAATAACACATTCATGAGCATAAACTACTTATTTGGAAGAACAAACACCTGAAAAGGGGAATTATTGAGTCATGACAAACAGACACGATCTTTCCTCAAGCCAGGTTTGTAATGACTGAGGAGGAGGAAGTGAGGTGTCCTTACTATGGTTCAAAAGCGCTAAGCGCCCCCTGCTGGAGCTCTCCAGTATTACAATAACTATCACTTTTCTATTACAATAACGTTAAGCCAAAAACATTTTACTGAACTCTCACTGCTGCAACTAACAATTAACATTTTAAGCATGATATAGGTACAATATGAATATTAAGGCAATTGTGAATTACTTCTGCTACACCCACATCGTGCATACTATTCAATCTGTCACACTTGCTTATAATTTGGCTGGTGAAAGTTTCGCTTGTAGTACTGAACGCTTGTTTTGAGAAAGCTGCAGTGAACAAGGCTGACAGATTATTTCCCTCTTTGCCATCAATGGATGTTTGCATGAATCACCAAAAAAATAATGAAATAATAAAGTCTTACAGATGGCTTTCACACATACAGTACACATATAGATGAATAATAAACAATATAGCAACTTCTGATCAATCCATGTCAGTTTCAGACTTAATATAATGTACCAATTAAAGCTCCGTCCATTTCCGGCTAAACCACACCCACTTCCTGTTTATGCCCCGCCCACTCCGACTACAGATACGGGTACAGATACGGATACAGATACAGTTACAGATATTGGTGTGGTCGCTTCTCTGCTGGCCGTGACTGCACACCACTGCTAAGGTGCTTCAGTCTTGTGTGACGTCATGTGTGACCGCGATTCAAAGTGCTTAGTGCAACTTAAAATTCACATGAAATGTGAATAATACCTCTCCATTTTATGTTTAAGGCATTCATCCTGTTTTATTGTTATTAAAACCAATATGTTTCTATCATTCAAATAGATGCAGTTCTGTATTCATTTAGAACCGTATTATTTTCCAACCGGAATGAACCCCCGCCGCACCGCCCCATAAATAATTTTACATTCATTAATTAATTCAGGAGTCATTTTGCAACCCCTTTTACCTCAATGTTTTGTGGCAACAAATGAAGATGTCGTAGCAGAGGCAGCCAGTCTGTCTTTGTCAGTTTGCATTGCATTTGAGTGTGTGTGTGTGGTGGGAGGCTGATGAGATAAGGACGGGAGGCATACAAGTTGGTTCGTGTTTTCTTTTTGCTCATCACCCTCCCTCTTGGGGTCAGACAGCAGGCGTAACACACTTATACACACTCACTTTTACACACACTCCCCCTCTCTCTTACAGTTTGTTCTGTCTCCCTCTGTCTATAACACACTTATTCTCCCCCACAACCCTGACAGAGAATACAGTCTTCATTTCCTCCCCAAAGGCTCCTTGGGTGAAGATAGGATGGGCTACTGGGAGCTGCGAGGATGAAGAGAGTGTGTGTCATCCAAACGGACTTCCACCAATACCGACCCACCATCAAACCTCTGGCGGATGTAAGAACCTTCCTCTTCCTCTTCTGTCCCTCCCAAAGTGCTGGGGAAACTTTTTTACTGTGATTTTTGGTTACTGCTGTGTCTCGTGCGTGTTGCATTGCTGTCATCAGACAGAAGCGCTCCTCCTCGCTGTGGGCTGAAAACCCAAGAGGGGGCGTGTCTTTGTTCAATAGGGGGCATCAGAGAGCAGTTTAGAGTGCTTGTATGTTTTCCAGTTTACCAAAGTAAACTGTCTCTGTCCCACACACCTCAGACGGGTTGAAAACATCCAGTTGTTTGTGTTTGCGCCCGGATTTGAGTAGCAGTTGTGGTCCGCAACCCTTTTCAGAAGCTCATTTGGTCGCAAACAGCTTTTCAAGCAAAGCGTATGTATCTATTTCGCGATAACAATACCTCTCACACTGATACTTGCTCACTTATTGGAGGTAAACAAAAGCATTGAACTAAACGGATTAAGACAGCTTGCACATAACGCCATGTTTTGTGTTAACAACCCGACACAACCACAGCCTCCTTCGACGCAGCTATGTCAGGTATTTCAATCAGTCCTACCCGAGCAAAAACCAACGCTGAGGAGACAATAAACTGCTTTTATAATGTCAAGAGTCATCTTTTCTTTATAATTACTTAACAACGATATGATGTATTATTGGACCTGACCTGCGGCCAGTCAACAGCATGACTTTTAGTGAAATGTGACATGTGTCAGTGATCAAAGCCAGCCGCTGCGTTCCTCCTGACCCAGGGTTGAGCCAGGGGCCAGGCCTGAGCCTGCAGTTCCCTTCACCTGAGGCCAGTTAATAATATATGTGCTAACATAAACACTCATAAAAAAATGTACAGTGGTTCATCTGGTAAATATTGGGGAAAATGTGTCTACTTCGGACTAGTCTTCCACAGAATCCCTTTTTTTCCACCAAAAAGTGTGATATACTACACCACTGTCTGAGTTTAACCGTAGTTTTTAATGTAAAATGTATAATTGAGTGACCTGGATGCACTGCGCTGTGCACATGAGCCATGCAAGTGTGAAGAAGAACTCCAATGCCAAACAGCTGTTCAAGTGAGAGATCGAAATGATGGATTTTGGAAACAAATGGAGGGGAAAATATATTTTTTATACTATTTTTACAGATCCATCAATCAGCTGGAAAAGTTTAAAAATATGTTTAACAGAGATGAGTGGAGGCTTCCATTAAAAAAATGCTTTTTTCCAGTGTGTATTCCTCACGCGCAAAGAGATTGTGCTGCAAAGATGTATTTTAATTCAATATGATTGTGCAAAAGGTGAACCACTGATGTTTAACGTTTATCTTCCTCCGTTTCTCTGCATTGGTGTCAAGACTGATGTTGAACGCAACACTAAACGCTGCCCTGATGGGTAAATATTGTGTACAGGCAAGCCACATTCAATTGTGGCATATTTTATCAGTTGTGGTTAACACACACATCCTAAATCTTATTCTGACACCATGGCAATTACCGGTGCACACGTGAGGGAGATGATGCTATATTTCCCCATCTCATTTCCCACTGCCAAAAAAAAAAGAATCCACTGTCAGGGTTCCGCTAATAACAGCTTGTTTCCAAAAGTACAGCTACCACAAGCACTAACACGTTTTCCTGCGAGTGTGTTTTCCTTCCTTCTTAAACCTCTTCTTTTAATATTGCTCTTGAAAATCCGTCCACATCTGTTTTTGCAGGGAAGGAAAGTACTTGCTTTGCTTTAGAAAGCCAAACAAACTTGCAGAATCTTGTGTGACGAATGCACAATGGAGACTCTAGCTTTTTGCTGGTGAGTAAAGCTGAGTGTCAGTAGAGTCAAATGCATCGAGATTGAGGCCATTTTCTCTGAACATGCTTAATGTATGAGAGGTTCAGACTTAGTAACCCTGCTCATATCACTATTGTAAAAATACATACGGTATAGAGTTTGTATGTTCGTCCTTTTGCAATGTTATGGTGATGGAACTTTCATATACAGTCATCCCTTGCCAATTTGCGCTTCGAATTTTGTGGCTTCACTCTATCGTGGTTTTTCAAAAATATATAAAATAAATCATGCTGTTTCATGCTTGAATACAAACTGTTATTAGTCAAACCATATGCATATGTTCTGTATTTTTGCCTAAATTCAGCATTTTCAATCATAAAAATGACTAAATGAACTAAAATACAAAAGACGCATTCAAAGTTGATGATATGAAGTATTCTACACTGGTCACTAGTCACAAGTAACAGTAATGCTAGTGTAATATTTCGTAAGACACACAAGCACCAGACTTGATCTCCGGAACAACAGGATATATATACTGCAGGACTGAATTATCGCACAATAGGCACAATAATACCTGATCAAAATCCCAAATAAAAACACGGGCTACTGTTGCGGCCGTGACCTACGCCAAGCTGAAACTCAACTCTGATCCCCCAATGTCACTTCCTGTCCACCCTCAGTCAGCTCCCATAGGGAACACATTTATAGCAACACACGAGCATGAGTCCTATTTATGTCTTAAATTGCTTATTTTCTGTCTTATGTCTACTGCATTGTTTAATCATGTAGAGTCTAACGGCGACAATATGGGTGTTAGTTCATGTCTAGAGGGGTCTAATAATGTTAAACACCGTATTTGAAGGTTGTAAAGATGTTTTCTATGCTCTAACTGCAAAAATAATCACAAATTCACTTATCACGGTTGGGTCTGGACCGAATTAACCACGACAACGAGGGATAACTGCACAGTCAAACCTCGGTTTTTGTACACCCTATTTTTTGTATGATTCGGTTTTCATCAAACATTTTGATACGGTTTTTGTACACTGATTCCGCACAATATTGCACTTAACATATCTAGTCCGTTTGCCCTGTGTTGTATCAAGCCGCAAAATGGATTGCTCGAACAAAGCACCCATCATGTGTTGCTGACTCACTGACCGTACAGTTTTTATTGAGTGCGACTGCTAAATAACCCGTCCTCGGGCCAAAGAAAGTCGAGAGTGACAGCAATTTGCTAAAGGAGTTGAGGAACACAACTGATTTCAGATTCCGTCATAACATTCATTACCACCGCCAAGTGCAAGGCAAGAGGTTATGTTTTGATTGCCGTTGGATAGCTATTTAATTAGTTAGTTAGCAGAAATTTAGCATAACGTTTCTATCGGAGTGGTGCAAAGCTCAAGGACGAACCCATTACATTTTGGTTTGGATTCATTTATTTCAATTTGTGCCATTACAGTCTGTTTGCATTGGACCCAAATAAGGTGGAACTGCATTATACAGGATTAGCTGTAACTTTGTAAGGCACATTAACGACTGCCATCTACAGAACTGGAGTAAATAGCATCAGTTTGTATGTTATTTTTTCAGTCAAAGGAGCCAGACTTCCACTTCAGATGAATTGAATGCAAAGTGACCTTTAACCTCTGTACCATATAGTGATAAAATTAGGGTGTTTGTTTTGACAAGATCTACAAGTTTAGTGGTAAAAAAAACCCCACATAACCTGAAAGACAATTTTGAAAGTAGTGCGTTTGTTGGAAATCATTTAAATTTTTTGTTTGAATGCAAAATCAACCTGGATTATTTAGTAATGGCTTTTTCCATAAACAAGGACAAGAACAAGACAACAGAGAAGAATGTGATGTCAACTGACTAGGAACATATGTTGGGACGCAAGAGAAATCAAGATTATCTACATGGACTCAGAAACAGACAGAATTTTGGGGCTGGAATCGTCATTATAAGACGAGACAGAATCTAACCAAAACCGAGTTACTGTAGATACACAAGGGCAACTAGACTTCACACATCACAAACATGGAGACATGGAACTAAGTAAATCACCAAGGACCGTACTGGCTGAACCGTAAAGAGGTGTTGGGCAGGCTGATGGTAGGCAGGCAGGACGGCACTGAGCATGCTGATTATGTGTGCTTCCTGCTGTGTCCATGTTTGGTCTGGTCGTTCTGTCAGGGTTCAAGTGAGGTGTCATGGCAGGTGGACACAAATGCAGGGAAGCAAGGAGAAGCGTTCTTAGTATGTAGCGGAAAGAAAAGGTTAAATTACCTAAACAGCCCTGAGGAAACCCAAGATCAAATAAAATGCAAAAGAGGTCCGAAGAACACCAAAAAAGTCAAGCAAAAAAGGCACTGATACTCAAAACATGGCACAAATGACGACCAGATAGGGACTGAAGATAAACGTGGAAACTAAATACAGAGGCAGTGAGGTACAACTGTACACAAGTGGAAGGAGAGAGCTGATTGGAGGAGACACAGGGATCAGAACAAAAGGCACTAACTAGGTGTAACTAATGACAGGACATTGGGAAGCCACAAGGATAACAGTAGAACACACTAAAAACAGTCCAAATGACATCAATGGCGGGCAAATAGTGCCTGGGCCTTCAGTGGACACTGATAACAAAAAAAAGACAATAAAAGTACTATGCTAAGGTCTCAAACCACGGTCACTCGTGTTACACACCGGCGATGTTACCATTGCGCTATGCTGGCAGATACAATGCAGGGGAAACGGTCTGCCCGATCGCCACGATACCAATGCTGTACCACTAATAACATAACCCCCGTTATCTTTGACTACATTGTCACCGACCTACATTACTGCTTGTAACTTTGAGTTACTGACTAATTTAAGGTACATCGGTGCTTGCAAAGATGGTAATACATCTACTTCCTCAGTCAACCATTGTAGGGTTTGTTGAACAGTTTTGCTTTGATCAACCAATCATAGGACGGAAAAGTTCTGATGTCAGAGTGGGCTGGCTTGCTGGCCCTGAGAGACGAATCTGAAGTCTGACTGGCTAAAAAAAAAAACAGCCTCATTGCTAATAGTGTGTATATGCACCAGCACTCCTGATTTTGAAGTAGTGCAGCCAAGAAACACGGCACGAAATGAAAGTAACTGACTGTTGGAATAAATGAGGATAAGTGGCATAGAAGATGGATGGATGGATGTTGGAATAAATTAATACAATTTCATAGAAAAAATACTACAATTGAATTTGTATGTCAGTGCTTCTGATAGTGCTTAGGCCAGCAGAGAAGGCCTTGCTGGCCCTGAGTGCACACTACTGAATGAAAGTAACAGTCCCCACTGGACTGCGACACAAGAGTAATTTGTTTGTGAGCTGCCATGTCGGAAAGTGTGTCTTTAAGCAAATTTTGGCCCAACTCTTAAGTAACAGTCGGGCGAACTGACATAATAGTGCCCACCCAAGACTTGGCAGCAACCTTGGCAAAGACTTACCTTGTGCTAACAAGCAACTACACGGAATCGCTGTCATCTCAAAGCCAAAAAGCTACGCAGAGCTGCAGTATTGTTGGATGCACAGATCGCGACACATCATTAAATTGCTAGTCAACCACAGGACATCAGAGCAAAGTGGATTCATTTGATCTATTATGGAAATGCACCAACTTCCAGTAGAAGTGCTGTGGTCTGTGCCAACCACTTCAGGATGACTGCTTTAGCAGCCTGGGTCAATAGATCACCTGACTGAGACTTTATTTAACTTTGACTTGGTTTGTAATGACAAAAACTTAGGGTTAGCTTCTGATAACCAGCACATAAACACACTAAATAATGTTAAATGGTAGCAATTACAAGCACAACCACCAGAACCAGAAGAACCCATAGGAACTTTGCCTGCTCTATGTGCAAACATACATGGAATAACCACAGTGACATAACGTGTAACTAACATCCTGTAACATCAGCACCATAAGTTGGGGATGGGTACTGGTAACGGTACTTTGATAGGCATCGACCGAATTCCATCGGTACTACCGGGCACTGACTGACATAAAATCAAAAGGTTTGTTGTTGCGTTTCGGTTCCTGAGCGCCGGTCTTCGTGGAGTGTCGTGGCGGCGCTGCAAGCGACATTCAATTTGCAAGCGAAGACGACAAATCTATGTTGACACCAACAAGGAGACAAATTAATGTAACAGAAGCTGAAATAAGTCATATTTTTAACGGATATGGATACAATAAAACCTACCTGTTTAATGTCAGAATGTTCTCGAAGAAGACATGTCCGACGCATCCCGGTGTGTAGAAAAGCATGAAACTAATTATTAAACAGTATAAGTTATATAATTAGAACATTATATAATTATATATTATTATATGTAATAATTATATAATCTATATAATAATAACAGTATACAGTGGCGGCAATATTTTAACCCCAAAATGTAATTTTTTAATGAAATGACATTTATACGTGTGTATTTCGTTTGTCAGTGATAAGTATACAACAACAATAACAGGTCGATAGATTTAATTTACACCCAACATCTTTGTAATGCTTTATTTAGTAAAATGATGCTGGTATGTCCATATCGAGGAAATAAAAATAATTCATACATTGCAGAAAGTGCAGATTGTGTAGTGAAAGCTAATCTACCCCACAATGGCAATTTTTTCTATTCCTTCGATGAGCACTATAAACACAAGAACAAATGAAATGTCATTTAAACATACATTAGAGCATTATAAAGTGTAAAGGTATTGGTGTATTAAAAGGAGGGCTGTCAAAGGCGTTAAGATAAGTTTCCTTTAACGGCGCTATTTTTTTTGACGCGCGATTAATGCGCACATGTCATATTTGACCCTCGGCCCACACCGTAGTTTGAGGAAGTAGCGGTGACTGCGGAGCGACAAGCCAGAAATGGACAAAGATAATGGTATTTGGTAAATTGGCTTTCACAAAAAGACCAAAGTTATTTGTATGTACTGTCGATGTGATTAGAATTGTCACAGAGTACGTCGACTTGCCAGAGAGAAGCGAGAAGGTACTGAAGCATTGCCGGTATTTTTTTATTGTCACTTATACAGAGGTGCCTTGGCTTACGAGTATCCAAACTAACGAGTGTTTATTTTAGATGCGAGCCGTCTCTCGGGTGATTTTTTTTTTGCTTTGAACTGCGAGCTGAAATGTGCGTACGAGCTGCGAGTTAACGGTAGGAATAGCCAATCTATTTGGGGGTTTATGTCAATGTGACCATGACTGAAGAGCTAGCAGTGCTAGCATGAGCAGCGCACTAGCTAGTCATCAACACATCAGGAAAGCATGCGTACAATATAGCGATCTAATTCATCTTATTTATTATGTATTGTGTAAAACTATGGCAGGAACAGCATCAAATTAAAAGCACACAATGAATACAGACCCACCATCCACCACTACAAACCTGGACTTTTTTTCAGAGAGGTTGTGTACCGAACAAATATGCACAAATATTAGCACTCCATAAGGTCAGCAAATCTTACATTTATGCTTTCCCACATTGTATCAGCATTTGGGACCAAATATTAGGTGAAAGAAATAGGGGAAAAATCCAGTATAGATTTGTACCAAAAGTTAGAAGGTATGTTCAAGGACTGTCAAAGAAAGTGGGACAAAACGCTGTTCATTTTTTTAATATAACAATGGCCCCTAGTTCCAAAATTGATATCCCTTTACATAAAATGTGATTTGAGTATCAAATTGTTTTCCACAAAGAGATTTACATCCCGACTTATTATAGATAAAAACCTATTTATACTTGCAATTAATTATGTGTTAACTATGGACAAAATACGATTAATCATGATTAAATATTTTAATCAATTGACAGCTCTAATTAAAAGGTATAGGACTATGTAGAGTTGGGTTTTAATTTGTGCCTTATTAAGAACAAACATGTAGTTGTATTTAACAGTTTTGATATTGAAGAATTTTGTGAAATAACTGCAATGTTACAATACAAACAGTTGAACGTTTTAATGTATTTGTTCAAGTTTTTATATCACCAGGTAAATATCTTACATTGAAAAAAAAAACATTTATTACCACATACAGTAAATGGGCACAAAAGTACTGAAAATTGGTACCGTGGAATACGGGTATCGATTCCCAGGTATAGGTACCGTATCAGTTCAAATGTAAAAAGGTACCCATCCCTAAACCACAAGTGACCTGTGACTCTCAAACCTATGAGGTCTGAGTTATGGTGTGGTTGTGTTCTGCATCTGCTTGCAGGTGGGGTCCTTGTCATTACAGCCGCACATTCACACACCAGAGGAAGGCATGAAGGAGAGCGAGGAGCTGAGGATCGCTAGGGAGCAGAGTGACAGACTAATCTTGATGGTCCGCGAGCTAGAAGAGCACAACACTCAGCTTGAGAAGGAAAAGAGTGAAGTGGTCTCCAAATACCGAGCTGTGAGTCAGCTCTGCTTCTCCTACTTTAGCTTCTCCCTCCTGAAAAGTTGCTCTTTTCTTTTGCTAACTTGACACTCACTGGGGATGAGATTGTGCTTAATAAGGGAATTTGAGCATGGTCATTATACCAACACACTTTGAGTGGATAATGATACCCTGGCAACAAGGGAGCGGGATCAAGCTTTTCTGTGGTAATCTGTGTGTTTAAGCTTCTGGTTCGCTCTCTTTGGGTTTTTATTGCTGTGTTGACCATTTTCTGGTCATTTTATTAAGACAGCATGTACTGCACACAGCCACAAGTCTGCTAGAGCCTGATGGATTTGTTCTGTGTAAAAAACAAAACAAAACAAAAAAAAAAACAACAATGTTTGAGTGACACATTTTTTGTGCTGGACGCTTGAACAAAAAAATGTTTTGGTCTTGGTGCCCTGAAGCGATATTTTTTGAAAAAGGCTTCAACAGTGGGAAAATCTGAAAACTATAAAACCATGTTTGGAGTTAACATTTTTGAGCGTCAACTGATAATGACATCATAGGCTTTCGGTTATGGTTTCCATTTTGTAACTTAGCCAGCTAGCTTCTTTGCTATGAGCTAAGGATGTTTGGTGATAAAACTACATTAAGAACACAGTCGGACGCATGCAGTGTATTCACAACACGACAAGATGCGCACCGTGTTGCACGCTAACCGCAAAATGTACGTAAACCGAGGCAAAATATTGCCGTTAATTTTCGACTTTAACTGAAAAACATGCTAACTGGTGGTTCCACTGTATTTAGATTTGCCACGAATGTCAGCTACGACACCATCATCTCTATGTATTCTTTAAAGTAAGTTTCTGTTAAGCACCACCATATTTGAAATCGATGCAGAAATTTCTGTCAAAATTGCATTTGAATGCTGAAGAGCTACTGAAATGCTGTTGAAATGTAGGGTTAATGTTGAAAAGTAGAATGTACAGTGTATAGAAATATTAGGAATGAATGTTGGAATATTTTCATCCTTTGAATGGGAGGAATAATGTGAGAAATGTTGTGCTAATATTTTTCCACCAGGAGGGGGCGACACATGCAACGTGCAACTGGTAAAAATTGTCCATCCATTTTTAATGGGGAAAAAAGTGTCAACATGTCCTGAACGAGCTGAACATTTTGATGTTGGAATGGTTTGAATTGGTTGAGAAATGTGGGCTAGTTAGCCACTGAATGACTAAAAACGGTGGAATTTGAAATGTTGTAAAGTAAAAATGCAAACTGAATGTTGAAATGTACAGATAAGTTGAATGATTACAGCGAGATTGAGGCTCTAACCAGCCACGACTGGGTTACTTGGGGTGAGCCAGATAGTCGTTTTAGACGAGTATCGGTTGCGGATAATGCAGTTTTGGCGAGTACGAGCATGAAACGAGTACAGCTCGATAATCATGATCATAATCATGATGAAGGAAAATCCTCATTGGGTAACTACGTCTGTATTCACTCTTCACGCTCTGTGACTGGCCAGTCACACAGAGCGGCCGCCCCTCCCTAGACAGACGGAGTACGCGTTGCATTTGACAAGACACAGTTGAAAATGGCTCGTGTAACACTAACAGATCACTAACACACATACACAGTACACATATAGCTGAATAATAAACAATAAATATATCAACTTCTGATCAATCCATGTCAATTTCAGACTTAAAATAATGTACCGATTTAAGGCCCAACCATTTACGGTTAAACCACGGCCACCCACTTCCTGTTTATGCTCCGCCCACTCCGAGTATAGATAATTTAAATGGGTGAGCAGATACAGATACAGATACAGATAGTGGTGCACTCGTTTATCAGTAGAAACAACTACTCTACCTCCTGAGCCATGTGACCCTGAATGTAATGGGAAATTTAGGGGCGTAAGGGCGCCAATTAAATCTCCCATTCATTTTCAGTGAATTTTCTATCCAGATAGTTAACTTTTCCTGAATGAGCTGAATACTTTGACGTTGGATTGGTTTGAATCGGTTGAAAAATGTGGAGGGAGTTATCATACAAAAAATGAGGCAGAATAAGAAGTAGCGGAATAGCGTCAAATGTTGTATGTGGCGTCAAATTTTACATGTGCGAATGCTTCTCAGGATACAGTTAGCAGCATGTCATAATTTGTTGCCACTTGCAAGGCCATAGAATGTGTGTAATGTTTTTCCACCAGTGATAAGACATCTCAAATAAAAGGGTGCCAGCAGGTGAATCTGTACCTCCCCGTACCGGCAGTGCTGTGACTCACCTTGCCTTTGGGGTGGAGGCAGCCGTCAATAAAATGCTTTCTTCTTTATGGAGGCACTTTGAATTGTCATGTCTTGTCATGCTTACAGTCAAAGCAACCTTGTCCTTTTGCATCAAGTGCAAAAAGACCCTCAGACCAAAGAAACAAAGAAATAGCAGCGAACATTGCAGTTTTATCATAGAATCCATGAAGTCAGCACAAAGAGTAAATTGTTCGATATGAGTCAGTTTATGCTGGACATCAGGGCTGCTTGGTGAGCCAAATTGAGTGAGCTCATTGTCTGAAGACCTTGACAACATCTTACTTACGTATGACTGAATGTTAAGTATGACGCCTAAGATCTGGTCTGTGGTTACATTTTAGTGGCACAAATCAGAGGCAAAGCTCTCCACAGAACATTCATTAAATGTTGTTGTTTTTTTTTTAAAGTAACCCTCTTCATTTTGCAGAGGTTAGGCTACTTCAGAACTTGTGTGATGTTGTAGTTTGGTTGGATATTAGTTGCATTTCAGTTGTCTTTGACAGAGGCTGGACTTTTTAGTGTTTTGTGGTTAGTTAATGTACTGCTGTAACAATATTTGAAAACCATGTTGTAGTAATACACTGAAGGTGTACCTAAATGCATGGAAAATGCACCAAATTTACTACATTTCATCCTGATCAAAATTTTAACACCAGTTATATTAAATATTGCAAGAATTTACATTTTACATCGCTGGTTCTTAAGGAGGTACTAAGTAGAGCTTCAAAATGCAAAAAGAAGAAATGAGAGTGAGACAAAAAGTTTTGAGTATGCAGTTTATTGCAAACAAGCACTAAAGGGATAGTGCTGATTTTTTGACATGAAGTTGGATGACACCCCCATCAGCAGTGGACTATTTCAACAGTGACTTACCCCCCCATTTGGTCCCATTTCTGGTCGGATTTCCATGACGAGGAAAGTGGTTCTGCTTAGTTGCTGGGTCATTTAAGTAAAGAGTTTGGCTTCTCAAAACAACATGCGTTCAAAAGAGTCATACATTTGCATCATGAAAATGCCTTCTCAAAAAAAAAAAATCAGACTTTACAGGTCGCTCGGCGTTATATTTGTCTCCCGCCGTGTCCCTGTGCACTGTTGCCTCTCCATTCGTGTGTATATGATGAAGACGTGAACAAGAGTGGGATTTCCGCGAGCGTCTTCATCACATACACACGAATGGAGACAGGGACCGGGTCTTAAAGTTTTTATCAACTGATTTGAAAACTTTTAAAATTGTGACTACTTCTCCGATAGCAACTCACTCAAAGAACCAGGAAGAAAGGCAAAAGAAAAGAAATAGAAGTCAATGTTTCGCCTGATCCGCCTTTGCAAAAGCACACTGGCCCTCATTGTTGTTGCCAAGAGGAATGCTGCAGCGTAGTGGGAGGCCATGTGGGTCTGTTGTCATCTAGACTGAGAGGAGGATGGACATTTTTCACCTTGCATTCTTGTTTTGGTCCTTGTGTGGTTATAAGGGTTAGTGAATATGGATTTTGCCTTTTGTCTTCAGCTTTGAAGTTTAACAACAGAGGTGGTCTAGCTCTTAATCTATCATAGTCTTAATCTATCGTTTGGTGACTTGTGACAAACTGAGGGCTGACAAAAGCTCCCAAAAGCTGACGGCTTTGGCGTGACAAAGTTGCAGAGATCAGCGAGAGAGTACCATCTGCTGGGAGAATACAAACTTGATCAACATCAGGGAGTGAATTATTAGCGTTCCTCAGCCAGGATCCACCTGGAACAACAAGAACAGCTGTGCACCTTGTAGAAGAGAGAGACAGAAGTAATCAGACCTTTCGCATGGGGCTACCCCACTACAGAGCAAGGCATTGCATCAACAAGGGGAGGTTATCTACGAGAGGATGTCTGTAAGGTGTACTCAGCATTGCCACTTCCTTTTTGTTGATGCCGAAGAGACCAATAGGAGTCAAGCTGACTCTGCAATGGGACCAGAGCTGGATGAACGGGACTGGGATGACTTTAGCACCACAATGAAGAACAGAATAGTAAGTGGAGCTAAATCTGCAAAAAATTATTACAGTTCATTTGAGAAGGCTTTTTGGACAATTTTTAGTTAAATGCATTTGCTATTATTGAGATATAAGGTCTAACACAATCCAGTTCCAGGATGCTGGGGAAACTTATTTGTACAGATTTTGGATTTTGAAATAATGAGTACAGTAGACTAGGATATGTTCCAAGGTTAAACTGTCAGCATCATGAAAGCTACAGTATACACTCCTGATCAAAATCTTAAGACCAGTTGAAAAATTGCTAGAATTTGCATTTTGCACATTTGGATCTCAATGAGGTTTTAAGTAGAGCTACAATATGCAAAAACAAGAAGGGGGAGTGAGACAAAAAGCATTTTGAAAAAGTAATTTATTGAAAACAACAATTAAACTGAAATAGGCTGTTTATCAGCTGATCAAACGTTTAAGACCACAGGCTATAAAAGCAAAAATCTGCTCAAAATGTTCATTTTCTGTCATTCACACTGTCATGACCTCCTGATGGCTAAAGCTAAGAAGCTTTCTCTTTTTGAACGCGGTCGGACTGTCGAGCCGCATAAGCAAGGCCTCTCGCAGCGTGCCATTGCTGCTGCTAACCAAGGTTCCACTGTATATAAGTTTCACTTTTGCATCTCACAGCAACTGTGGTGCATTCAAGGCATGCCGGACAAAGTGTGAAATCTGAGCGCTTGAGATTTGAGATTTGAAAAAACATTACCAGTGAAGCATAAAGACATAAACAGGAAAAAAATATGGCCTTTTTTTTAACCGTTGTACATGTATGCTGTACATTTTACCTGTATTACCATGTATTTATAAATTATCACCAGCTTAGGGTAAATGCGTTGTGTTTTCGTCTTGAAAAAATGATCAATGATCGGCAAATTACAATTACAACGGTGTAATCTACCTCATACCATTTTTATTGTTGGCACACTGTTACACAAGTGGAAAAAGAAGTTGTTGATCTTAAATATGCAAAACACTCATTTCATACGATGCAATAACTGGATTGTATTACTCTGGTGGTGGTTTGAATGCCAAGGTCTTTGCAGCTTGCTGTAAGCAGTATCGTTTCTCAGAAAAATTTTGATTAAATTCCATAAACCTCAGGCGGTGTTCACCTTTATTCTACATGTTCCACGAACCTTCGCAATCGTCAAGATCCCTGGTCTTGGCTGTGACTAGACAAGACCAATCCGCCTCCCACCCCCAACACCTCAAAGGAAAACCCTTAACTACCGTACAAGGTGCCTGGCGTGAAAAAAAATGAGGTCAGCGCTGAACAGTGCCTGAATAAATATAAATGTGTAATTATGGACTAAGTCCCAAAGATCGACAGATCGATCACGATGGACGGGTTGGTGACCTGTGGACTATATGCTATAACAGTAACTTAACCTTTAGTTATATGCAAGCAACTGTTGCTACCTTTGGTCCAATTGTAGTTTTATTGCAATCTTCTATAACATACAGATAAACAATACTCTTTTGGACTTAACAAACCTGGCATGGTCCATAAGAAAACAAAACAAAATGCCATATGAAAGTTTTGAATTTATTTGGGGTACGCAGCTATAGCAAGGCACAATTTGAAAACACTTTAATCCAAGTTAACAGCTAAGAAATATGGCTTAAAATAGCTACCCAAACCTACTACTAATGGGTTTTGTAGGCACCCCCTTGTATTATTTTCTAAGAATAGAAGTTGGTGAGCTTCCATGTAGGAAAACCATCAGAGCACAGAAACAAGTACTTTTATGGGAAAAAACTGCATGTGGAAAATAAGTCCCTCAATCACTTTGCAAATGCCATGATATTTGGGTACCCTTCACCCGTTCCAAATACCTTGCCCATGATGACTGGTTCAGAAGAAAGTAATGCTGACCAGAGCAGACTTGACAATGAGACATTTTCACTCCTGTTATGGATGGTTGCTGCTGGCCGTGAGCTCTAGCACAAGGCTAAACTTGTCTATCCGGTCAGCTCGTCACGTCACTCTGTTGATCTTTGTAGCTGAGCTATATTAGGGAGAGATTGGGCTAACAAAGAGAAGGATTCCTTCTTGCTGCAGGGAGGAAGGCTCACCGTTTGTTGCATATTTTGCGGTAAGACTTTTTTTTTTTTTTTTTTAGCAATGATGGCTCCTCTGTTCCGTTTTCATAGAATCATAGGATCTGACCATGGTCTGCTGCATCTTTTTATAAGTTGGCATGCCACATTTATCATTAATAATAATCTGCCTAAAAATAACCCATTTTGAATTACAACCAAGACCGTTAGTTCCAGGAGGCTGTTTGACCTTTCATTTGTTCAGATTTTGAATTGAGGATCCTCATAAGAAATAATAGAAACAAAATATGCTCCAGTGGTCGAACTCGTAAAACTTTAAATAGTGCATAGGTAAAGTTTATGTAACATTTTACCACAGTTCACCGTCATTGCCATTTTACAGGTATGACAGTAGCAGACCTGCCAACATGTACGCATTTTTCATACTCATTTTGACCCTTGAATACGCTTGTACACTTTGCTGCTCTGCATGTTTTGTTGCATTTCGCCGGTTTCAGGTTTATGCCCCTGTGTTCAGGCACCGACGTACGCTGGACTGGCTTGCTCCTCCCCCTGCAAATCTCCTTGCGTAAAAGTGACGTGCACCTACTAATCGCTAACATTGTTTGCTCGTGACAAGTTAAACAGATGATGAGAGTTTTCATTGCTCACAGAGTTAACTTCACATCACGTGTTCAACGCTGCCAAAGTGCTTTACAAGCAGAGGTTCATATTTCCGTGGCCCGCGGCACATTGTAGAAATAAAAAAAATAAGTGAGACAAATCTGAACTGTTGACACTAACAACTAATAATAACACAAATATTTGTCTTTAAGTATATACAGTATATATCTTTGTAGCCTTTTAACAACATTTTAAAATATATGAAAATATCAAAGTGGGGGAATGGAGTAATCAGAATTTCTTCAATGTTGGTAGGTTGTAGGCAACAATATTCTTATTTTAATTCTACCGTTGTCAGTTGTCATTTTCCTCTTTATCGTCACTAATACCCCTGTGATAGATGTACACCAAAAAGCCAAAGAAAATGCATGACAAATGAAAAAAGGTGTCACTTTCTTTCAGATTTTAGGTTCTTGATTGACTTTTGGAAACTTCCCTTAAGTTTACAGATACTTTCGAGTTGTTGAACCTTTGAACCATTCCAGCTCTGAGGTCAAAGTCATGGATCGATACAAATATATGATTACAATTTTTGTACAATCCCTACACGTTTGTGTATGAGCAAGTGTACTGAGTTCCAACTGTGGTGGGGCAAGAGAAGTGTACCATGATTGAGTCCAGCACAGAGCACTCACATTAAACAATCTGGACTTAAGGTGCCACAGATGGTCAAGTGTATGTGAGACTTATTGCTTAAGGCTTAAAGGCATATAAAAAGTTAAATAGTTCAGTATAGTACTATACTATACTATAGCACAGCTACTATGGTACTGTCAATTGTTTGCTTCTTAACATCTAACTGTGTGCACTGACTTCCAGGAGCAGGAGACTTCCCAGGTGTCGGAACAACGCTGTGTCCAGCTGGAAAAGGCCCAGCGTGAGCTGCAGCGACAACTATCAGGCTTGTCAGACCGTCTGGAGGAGGGGGAGACCCGTTCAACTCAGCTGGCCATCCACAGAGACAAGCTGGAGGCAGAGTGTAACAGCCTCAGGCAAGACCTGGACCAACTGGAGGGTGCCCTTATCGCATCCGAACGGGATAAACAGGTAGAGAATCCCCCAAAGGATAGATGTTGATAGAATAAGTGCTACACTCACAGCACACATCACATCCAAATGTTGTTCAAAGTGAATAAGATTTGACAGAGGATAGGTTTTAAAAGATACACTCAGACACCACATTAGTTACATCGGCACACTGTCTGATATGGACCCTAAATAACGATATGTTTGATTGTGTTCGTAGTTTGCAGTGGTGAAGAACATCACCGCATTATACTGTGCTGTGTGATATTTTGCCCCTTGATTAGGTTCATTATGTAGGGTAACAAGTGCCAACAACCACAATAATAAGAGGCATTATTAATGAATACTTCTCCGATCGTGTCGATTCAAATCTGACCATTATTATATATCTATATCTGAAAGACTTGTCTGGTATGTGTCAATGTTACTAATTGTGACATGTTAAACAAAAGACATTATCCAGATTAGTCAGTAAATAAATCACCATTGAATGATCCATGTACAGTACTAGTTTCCTAACATCATTTGATGACTTTGTCCCGTTTTTAATACACAATGCTATTTTCTTAGACACTCACTGGGCTGTCAAACACAATTGAGGATGTCAAGTCAGTGTTCCCTTTGACCTTTTTCTGTGTCGTTCTGGCCAGAGGCAGAATATGAACAAAAAGTCCAGAAAAAAATAATTAAATAAAAGGATGTCATTTGCATTTTGATGAGTGAAATTATTTGATCTTGAAGCAAAACAGGGCTTATTACTTGGTGGAGAAATCTTTGGTGGCAAGCACAAGGGTTGGACGTTTCTTGTAGTTAGTCACCAGGGTAGCACATCTGGTTTTGGTGCACCGCTTTTCAAAAAATACTCTTCCAATCCCCACTGATTTGAGTCTGTTGCTTGGCAACTCAAAGTTTCAGTTCCCTCCACACATTTTGTATGGGATTAAGGTCCAGAGATTGGCTAGACCATTACAGGATCTTAATGTGTTTCTTCTTGACCCTCTCCTTTGTCGCTTTGGCCATGTTTTGGGTCATTGCCTAGCTTTAGGAACCGTCGACGATCCATCTTCAGTGTAATTGCAGAGGTCAGGAGGTTCTCATCCAAGATTGTACCATAAACAGCCCCATCAACGTCTTACTGTAGCCTTAGCAGAGATACAGCTCCAAATCACAATGTTTCCACTTTCATATTTGACAGTATGGATGGTTTTCCTGGAGTCATATTCAGTATCCCGCTGCTTCCAAACACAATGAGCCAAGTTGATGTCAAAGAGCTCAATTTTGGTTTCATTTGACCACGTCACAGTCTCCCAAGCCTTCTCTGCATCTGTCTTGTGTTCACTGGAAATTTATGGACTGTACATTTGTGAGGGGTAAATTTACAAAATTGACAGGGATCAAATCATTTTTGTTCAGAAATGCCCAATGAATGCAGGGTGCCAACGTTACTGCATGGAAACATTTACAAGGTTGTGCCATATTAAGCTGGTACATATTCACACATTTTCCACAGTTAAGTTGAAGAGGCCTGTGAGTTTGAGAGGTTATGTTTGGAGAGATATCCTCTCGCTACTATGATGTTTTTTTGGCTAATTGTTGTTCTAAGTGGTAAAGAAAGATTCAGCACAGTGAGTGCAACAAGACCAGGCTTATTGGACAGCTGACTGAGCTGACACAGCTGACACTGAGGGGAAAATAGTAGTCATGTTTAAGATTTGTAGTGATTTGTCAAAATGTATTAGGAGTTCATATTATTAGGTTAATGCAACCAATCCATCCATCCATCCATTTTCTTCTGTTATGCGGGTCCTGATTGCAGGGGCAGCCGTCTCAGTAAGGAAGTCCAGACTTCCAGGTCTCCAGCAACCTCTTCCAGTTCCTCCGGGGGGACATTGAGGCATTCCCAGGCCAGCTGGAGGGCATTCCCCCCCAGCGGCTCCAGGAGGCATCTGGACGAGATGATGGCGCTAACTCGACTGGCTCCTCTATACGTGAAGGAGCAGCGGCTCTACTTTGAGCTACCCACCCTATCGCTTAGGCCCTTAGAGAGAGAGTGGCTTGACTCACCCTAAGACTTAGGGTGAGTCAAGCCACCCTACTGAGAAAAGTTGTGTGTTTGGTGTAGGTTCACATCCCCTGCTTTTTTTGAGTGGTTTTGGCTGCTTGTATCCGCAATGTTGTTCTTTTGGTCAAATCACCACCTTATTGTGGTGGAGGGGTTTGAGTGGCGGTATCCTAGGAGCTACAGTATGTTGTCCTAGTAGGGTCTCTAAAGGCAAACAGGTCCTAGGTAACAGGGCAGATGAAGACTGATTCAGAAGATTCTATGCAAAACTTCTCAAAAAGAGACTGCACTTTGCCAGGACGTGGAACACCGGGGCCTCACCTTGGAGCCAGGCATTGGGTAGGGGCTCGCAGTCAAGTGCCTGGTGGTTGGGCCTTCACCCACGAGGCCCACAAACATAAGGGTCTGGTGTATTTTGTATTCGGCAGTGATCGAGGGCAGCCGCCTGGGCAACCTGGTCTTCGGTGGCCAAATCTGATTATTGGACATGGAACATCACTTCTCTGGTTAATGCAACCTCCTATGTTTTATGTCTGTTCTGATATTATTGACTTAAAAGATTAAGAATTCATTGAGCAAGGCAATAAAACATTCCATGGAATCCGGTTTCCGTATCAGGGAACATGTGATATAAAAAGTTAAATATTTGTTTTGTGTTCAGCTGAAATATTGTAGAAACATGATTACTTGAAGAAAATTCTGCAGCAGGACAAAGACAAGCGCTACAAAAGGGTACTTATTGGCTTTTCCCATCAATTTAAACAATTTATTTCTCTCTCTGTAATCATCAGAACGTGAAAAAAATCCAGACAATGAGGCAGAGAAGCAAGAAGCAATAGGCAGAGACAAAAGGAAGAAATGAGCTATGTAAATACGCACCTGGCAAAACACAACGCCAACATCACCAAGAAAGCTAGTACCGTAACTTAAAGAAGTAGCAGAACATTCAGGCATTCGGAGCGCCAATTGCAAAATCTACAAGTTAAATGGAGAACTGGAGGAAGCCAATGTAGACCGACTTGTTGTCGGAGACATCAAGGAACTGGACAATTATTGAAGATGACATCATGTCCACGACAAGGAAAATAAAAGACACAAGTCACAAAGACTTGGTCAAGTCACCAACAATTGACTATTAACTGTAACGTTCAAACATAGGTGAACTCCAGAAGCTGAAGCAAAGATCAGAGTTTAATGGCAAACAGTCTTTAATGGCAAAGACGTAAACAAAAAGTGTGCTGTGTCAAAAATACTGAAAAATACAAAAATCCAAAGTACAAACAAAAAGTGCTGATGGGATGAGATCACGAGCAGGAGAAAATTAAAGCAAAGCAAAGTTAAGAACAACAACAACGATGTACCTGTAACTGACAACGAGATCAAAAGAGCGAGACACAAGGTAAGTTGATCACGACACGCACGAGGAGTTGAGGTGTCGCTAAATAGTGCCAGACTGATTACAAAATAGAGCCAGCTCCTGCTCGTTACTCTGCCCACTGTCCCAACTCCCGAAAGTCTGCAGGCACAGAGTAAAACATGTGGTTTGTGTTTTGACCGCACTTCAAAAGTTCAGGGTAATTTGCTTTACTTATTTATTTGAATCCTTGTAAGGCAGACTCTCTTGCATTCTAGTACATCTTTTGGATGATGTACTGTGACAGAGAAGCATTGACACGTTGTTGTTTTGCCCCCACGCAGCAAGCTATGGAGGACCTACACAGTGAAGAGGAGAAGGTGAACCTGTTAACTGAAGAGAAAACCCAGCTACAGATGCAAATAGAAGATGTAAGTGCTTTGTTTAATGAATGCACTAAATTTCACAGCATGCATTATGTTTAAGATCAAATGTAAAACTTAATAATAGATAGAGCAAATATGTTATTCCCCCAATTGCCCTTACACTTCATCGGAGTGACTTGACTGTGATTGTTCATAATTTATTACTCATATTCCAGAATGAAGTCCGGTTCTGAATGAAGCCATCATGACTTTTATTCAGCTATTATCTTTTGCACATTATAAATATTGAAATGGTGACAGGTTTGGACTTCGTAAATGTCGACATTTGTATTGTCATCTAAATGTAATGGCAATGTATTCGGAAGAACACCAAAACATTCTTTCTAAATAAATCACATAAATTATATAATTCCTATAGTGGTACGCCACCATGGCGGCCCATGCAAATACATTTCTGTGTTGCATGGTGTGCTTTTAGCTGGAGTATGAGCTGGAACAGGAGCGCCATCAGCGCGAAGAGCTGGAGAAGAACAAGAGGAAGATGGAAGATGATGGCATATGTGCTCAGGAGAATTTGGAAGATGTGGAGAAGAGGAGTGGTCTGGAAGAGATCATCAAAAGGTCAGTCTTAAACTCTATGCATGTTGTTGGTGTTCAGACATGTTTTTAAAGAGGTGAACCTTTTAATATCCAGATAAATTGGGATGCACATTTTTACACGAATTGTGAACCTCTAACAGTATTAAAGAACACACCTCTACCAACCAACCAACCAACCAACCAACCAAATTATCCTAGATTTGCACCAAATCTAAACTGATAAACATTGAAAAACTGCACGAGGTAGCTAATAATGCACATACTGGGGATTCACCGATTCCGCCAATAAAGCACTCTGTTAAAAAACCTCCAATAACATATCATTTTATGTACATGCTGATAAGTGAATTTCCACAAACAGGGGAATGTTCATTGTTATAGAATCAAAAACCTGTTTGAGACCTTTTAAATACGATTTTAACAATATTACAGCCCTCTAGACATGAAATAACATGGCCATAGGCACTTTTACACTCTTGTTAGCAAATATAGACATAATAGAAAATAAAACAGACTCACACGCTATCATTGAGATAGTTCTTGGTTGTCTCTTTTTTTTTCTTTTTACTTAGATTATATTGTAGTTTATTTATCCCACAACAGGGAAATTTAATTGTTACAGCAGCAGAAAGATACAAAAAGCACAATATACCAAATATCTATGCAGAAAAGATAAACACTCTACTACTGTATAAACATAATTACAATATATAACAAACCTATAACATAAAACCTCAACTGGATCCTCTCGAGGTGAAGGAGCAGCGACTCTACTCTGAGCACCTACCGAGCTCCTCACCCTATCTCTTAAAGTGAGAGTGAAACATTTTTCAGCCGCTTGTATCCACGACCTAGTTTTTTTGGTCACCACCCAAAGCTTGTGACAATGGGTGAGGGTGAGAACATAGACCGCCCGATAAATTGAGAGCTTTGCCTTCCGTCTCAGCTCTCTCTTCACCACGATGGTCCGGTACAAAAACCGTATTACTGCAGACGCTGCGCTGGTCTGCCTTTCGACCTGGCACTCCATCCTTCCCTCACTCGTGACCCCAAGATACTTGAACTTTTCCACCTAGAGTAAGACCTTGCCTCCAACCCGGAGGGGGCAATCCACTTTTTTCCGCCTGAGAACCATGGCCTCGGATTTGGAGGTGTTGAGTCTCATCCCAGATGCTTCACACTCAGCTGGAAACCGTCCCAGTAAAC